>NW_022900939.1:44793528-44803812 GCF_012274545.1 Fukomys damarensis
GATTTATTTTAGATTCAAGTTATCTTGCATGTGTTTTTTAGCTTTACATCTTAACATTCAGGACCATGAGCCCTTCTGCACCTTGATTATGTTTTTAGCACATTGTTTCTGAGTAAGTTGGAGTCATTACCAAGGACTCAACTCTTCGCTTGGATTAAAATGAGGGCTGCTTCTTTTGCTGTGTCTTTTGAAATGACATAGATACAGTCTCAAAATGCTTTGTGCAAAGGAAGAATTATAAATATTCTCTGTGTTCCGTATCTTTATCCCTAATTTTATTCCACTGACCCTGGCTCGAGCTTGCTGTCCGTCTCCTGGGCTTCCAGAGTTCTTGGGATGGGATCCAGGTCTGTGCACCTGGCCTGGCTAAGTTTCTTTCTTTCTTTTTCTTTTCACTATGATGACCCGATACAAAATAAACATTTTATGAAATAATACTAGTACATTACAAGATAGCTTAAAATATTGTATATTCTGTAGAATTTTATTTGTACATGGAAGAAAATAGTATTCAAGTTGCTTTGACCAACAACAAAAGCAGCTGGTTTAACTGGAAACCCAAAGAGCAGCCGAACAGGCATAATCAGGAATCACCCATCCCTTTGAGACTCCCTGGCTCCACAGCACCGCGTGTACTACAGAATGTACTCGTAAACTCACTGCAGCAGGGCAAAACTAAGCAGGCATCACATCTACAGCCCTCTGCAGGAGGCGCCTCTTCAGGGGGAGCAATTTCTCACAATATCACAGCAAATGCCACAGCTCTCCAGGTCAGCACTGCTACCTGTGCTCCTTAGCAGACACTTAGCTCTCCTTAGCGAGAGCTTGCTGCAGGCTGGAAGGACTTACAGACACAGTGGCATGGGTCCTGCACAGAAAGTTCAGCTCCATTCTGTCTTGAGTGTGGTCTGAGCTCCCCGAATTTTACAAATGAGTCAGAACTTTGAGTATGAATCCTAAGGAGAAACCCATTGTCTTTGAACGTTCGGCCCTGGCCCTGCTATGGGGCATCAGCATAAGATTAACTTCTCATCGAACACGTGAAGTCCAGAAAAGCAGCCACCAGAGTGAAATCAACTCCAGGAAATGGACAGTGGGAATGGGCATGTCGCAGGACCACTGGTAACAACCATATGGCTTTTTCCTAGTTATGTTTTAGGATCCGCCATCCGAAATTAAAAACTAAAAAGACTAGTCTGTAACAGTCAAGCTACTTTTGTAGAATTTATGAGGGTACAGATAAATTTAATAAATGTTATTAACTCAGTTTCTGAAATGCTGCATTGATTTATGTTTAAAAATGAAAACAAGCCAGCATACAAAATTCCCTATAAAAGATCAGTATGTTTGTTCTCCCTATTAATAAAAAGTCATGATACAATAAGAGTGGAAAACCACTAAACTGTGATTGGCATAGATGTTAGAGACTTTATTTCAGCTGAAATTCACGAAACATCTGGTGGTGGGATGGACTCTATCCTCAGGAGTATTGACATACTGTCTAGACTATGACTAGACAATATGACTGCGAATATGACTACATGGAGATATCACAAAATTTGTTAAAATATGAGGGAGTTGGAAACGGATAAACGACTTACTGCACTCATTAAGAACAGTACAGGACCGGGAATTTAGCTCAGTGGTTCAGTGGCCTGCAAGTGATGGAGGACCTTTCAGGGATGAGTGCTCAAACTGCACCCCAAAACCCATTTACTTATTGCACAGTACCAACACTGCAATTAAACCTGAATGCTGAGGCTTTGCTTTAGGAAAAAAACAACTCATACATTAACATCTTTTGTCATAAAAGAAAAACAGCATATGTGCCATCGGTTTGCCACAGTTGGAGTAGGCTGTAGAAAGTTACAATTGAGGGGTAGAGGCAGCAGTCATGCCCAAAGGAACGAGATCTTATCCTGGGAGACCAGCTAGCTGCCAACAACACAAGGCCCTGGGCACAGGAAAACAAGATAAAAGAGCCTGGACCAGCGAGGTACTGTACCTCAGCATTTCATACGCCTCTCACGTGTTGTTCCAGTAACAGTGAAAGTCGTGGTCTGAAGTTTAAAATCAGATGTAAGATAGGCTTTCATATTCAGCATTATTTAAATCTGTGCACTTCAGGAAATTTGGAAGGAAACAATTGAAGTACAAGAATGCATCACTCCAAATGAGTTTATTTTGATTTCCAGAGAAATAGAGAATTAGCTTATGCACTCACAACACTAAAATATCATTTGTTTTTATTCATTCATAAGCTATAGAAGGTAATCATCTTTCAACATCTTGATGCAGTCAGTTTTACAAGTTTCAGTAACACATTTGTCAAAATCTAGCCTATTACTTTCAAATTACAACTTTTCAATTGTGACTGGTAAATTTGGCTTGGCATTTACCTGGTGCTAAATACATCTCCAAAAAAATCAAATTGGTGATGTCATTTTTCAAGACCTTTATGGAAGAGAACCTTTTCAGGCAGTCAAATACCTGACTCTTGAAATATGTGAAAACATTGAAATTTTCTTCAAGAAATGCTTCATATTTATTCATGACAAAAACAATTCTCAACAAATTAATTATAAAGTATCAAAAATGGGGAGTTTAAAATGGAATTTTCCTGTGCTCTCCTGAAGTGAACCACAAGATACTAAAGGAAGAAAGCATCTGTCCTTCCAAATGAGAATATCATCATCCCCTCCTCGGGTATACTGGGAATATAAGCAATGAAACATGCGATAGGATTATATTTTTAAGAAGTATTATTTCCTGGAAACGCATTCAGCGCAATGGTGGAGAAAATGCAGTAGTGCTCATGTCGCCCCCTATTGATAAGAGGAGGAATTACCTGCACCCTTGCAGCACCCCCTCACTCACAACTTGTTAAACTGGGCAGCTTCGGGATTCCTGCAAAGATGGTTCCAGCAGAAACTGGCAAGGAACAGAGCTTCTCTACAGCAGAGCAGAGCTCTTCTCGCCAAACAAAACCCAAGCATCAGAAAGAAGGTGGCCACATCCACGTCATCTATTTGGCAGGGCTGCTCTGCTCAGTGGAAAGCCAGTTGCTTGCCTGGTGTTTCTGGTGCGGTTGCCCAATCCCAGATGTGCCCTGCAAAGAAAATGTGAAATGTACTTTGATTGCTTCTCCAGTGAATCATGTTAAAAGGACAATGAGGATAACCAAAGAGGACAAAATTTCATCTTTATGGGGAAATGATATCCCTAGACAGAGTTCCACAGATAAAAGATGAAGCCAAGCAAACCATAGAAAAACTCAAGATGTGTGGCCTGCTAAAGCATGCTACAGAGTAAAAAGATGATGCTGTAAGATGAAAAGCAGGCCATTTCCAACAGAGAAATTTTGTTTTATTCTAAGACTATCACTAATCTTAAACCACAGTTACCTTTATGGAATTCTATTAAAGTAAATCTTCCAACTAATTTACTTCCCAAGATATACATGTTTAGGGCCAGAGATTTAGCCCAGTGGTGCTGCTGTCTGCCTCACAAGCTCAAGGTCCCGAGTTTGATCCCCAGTACCACAGAAAACTTAACACACTTCATCAAAGTGGCCATTATTTTCCAGGGACTTTCTTTAGTACTTTACAAAGTGTTGACTGATTTAGTCCAGTCCTAAGAAAGGTATTGTAATTCTCTTCATTTATAGAGAACTGAGATTCATAGTCTAACCTTGACAAGTTTTCACAGATATGACGAAGTACACAGAATTTGAATCCAGAACATGTGACCCTTTGTTTTTATAGCATATTCTGTACTGCCTCGTTTAAGCTTTTATGCCCCTTCCATCCACGCATACCTTTATAGATGTATACAAAACATTATATAATCAGAATAATAACATGTATGTGTTGTGCTTTATATATTATGTAATAATAGAACAATATTTGTAAATTATATAAACATTTATTTTACCGATTACTAATATAATTTAAAGTCATATTCATTTGTGATATTTTGTGATTGCATACAATAAAACAAAACTTAACACGCTTTTCAGACCGTGCATGTGTGTATTCCTGGAAGTAGAATGAAAGTATTTGGGATTCTCCCGTCAAGAGTGCATCACAGGTTGAATTTCCCAGGAGATGGAGCAGGAGACAGATTTCTGTGAAGGACGCTTATCATGGAAAGCTCCTGAAATGTGTAGTCATTTATGTCTCAAAACCTTTTGTAAAAGGAAAACCCTGGAAGAATGAAAGTTGCGTATCTGGGCAGAAGCAGTGGATGAGCTGGGATTCTAAGACGGGCAAAGTTAGGGAAGCCCTGGAAACAGTTGCTGCGGAGCTGGGTGCAGGCTGGCTCAGCCCGCTCTCCAGAGCCTCCTTGCGGGACAAACCACCTGCATTAGAAGCCTACCGGGAACTCGCAGAGGGCTCGCTGCTTGCGGTTCGTGAGGTGTTACTTCCGGAAGCCGCTGGACCACTTTTAAAACAACTGCATGTGAGAAATAAATAGAAAGGGTTACAGAACCTATTTCCGGAGCTCGTCTGGATGCCATCTCCCTCCTTTACAGCGCACTTCATATTCTCTGCACTCTAACCCTGAGGGTCTGTCTGATGACTCTCTTTCTTCGGGTCCCCATGAGATCCTTTGCTGTCACACTACTGCGAATCGAAGGGCTCCTGCAGCCTGCTGGCCCCAAGCCCTTTCCTGCGAGGTCCATGCAGACCTTCCAGCCATTTGTCTATGGACGAGGGGTTAAGGCCAATGTCTTCCTTAGAACCGCAGGTGTACGAAGTGCAGTTCTTCCTGTCGGGGGTAAAAATGTAAGGTGCAACCATTGTGTCCGTAATTTGAATGGATTTCAGCCTGGTCCCGAATGTTCCTTGTCTCTGAGCCCACTTCTCTTGCGTGATGGTCCCCCAGACCTTCACAGAGTTCTCTCTCACTCCTGGAGCCCAAGGGTCACGCAGACTTTTAGTATATTGGCACTCGTTGATGGTCCACTCTGCTTAGCATAAAATCGTTGACACAGTAAACCCGTGTGATGGCGTGCGTCGTGGACAGACTGTCCACCTCCTGTCAAGATTATGTTAGGGGAAAGGGATAAGTGTGTTTCAAAGGAATCCTTAAATGTGCAGTGTTTCCTCTCCCAAAATGTTTACATTGGTTCTAACCCTCTTGCCTGATAGCAATGGGGGAAGAAAAAGAATTTCTGTATTCTTTCTATTGTTTTTAACAATGTTTAGTTTCATTATATCTTATTGGTTTTCCTCAGAAATGTTTTCCATACATCGTGTTATTGTTAATATTATTTAAACCTTTCCGTGTAGGTAATGTTTGTATGACAAATTTAGTTTTATTTTCCATTTTTTCTGAAATTATGCCATACATTTTTTAAATTCTCTTAGCTGATTTCTTCCCAGAGTCCTTTATAGATTCTTAATGATTTTAATTTAAATAGGTAATAATTATATGAGCTTTGTACTTCTCTTCAAATTCTCTGGTTTACCATTCAAATCTGTTTGGTAATCACTACCTATGATGTTGGTTGATACACACACACACACACACACACACACATACATGTACCAGGCATCAAACTTGAGATCTTGTACTTACAGGGCAGGTGGCGGCACCACTGAGCTAAATCCCTGGCCCTATATTCATTTAATATTTTTACACAACACAATAAATTTACTCTGTCTTGAATACTTTGTAAGCCTATGATATATTTGGGCAAAATGTGTTCTTCACAACCTGAGTACTATAGGAACATGTGTGGGTTAAGACAATGCCCTGTCAAAGAAAAATACAGTGAACAATAGTTTCTTTGTCTGGAAGATAATATTCAATATTTGTATATTTCTGAAGCTCCAAATTCTACCAGGGTCTGTCTGCTACATGGTCCTCATGCTCTGCAGTGAGAAGTTCGCCCAGGTGGTTGTATGTGAGGGACTTCGGGAGAGTGCTAATTTGTGCATTCCTGCTGAATTTCTGTGACCGCATGTGCTTGCTCCTCATGTCAACTCTAAACTAGATCCCTTTTGCTACTTTTCTCATCTCGTACTCTTTTATACTCAGAGCTAAAGCTGATAACTGTTTTATTGAAGGTGAAGTTTCACTGTTTTTAATTTTCCTTGTCACATTGGGTTATTCTCAGAGAGATGCTAGCGCTGGTGACTTTGTTTTGTATTTTGCAAGAGATCTCTTCTATTTTGAATTTATCCTTTCTGCCCTTGAGTTGCGACTGACTGATTAAGATATTTTCAGGGGTGACAAATACTGCATGGACCTGGAATGACTGGTCAAGTGCCGGGAAGGGTCTCGTTGAGAAACTGAGCGTAAAACTTCTCCACGTGGCCCATGTGAGATGGGGTCATGGATGGCATTCGCGAGGTTTTCATTCTGCTTTTTCTTCCTTTTGCCTTTTCCTTCTTCCTTGTTTTTAAATAGTCTTATTTACCTCTATAGTTTTATCCTTTTTTAAAAAACAGACAAAGTAAACAGTTTTTTTAAAAAATGTGCTATTTTGTATTATTCAAAAATAAGGGATCCATATTTGTTACAATGTGAAATTTTACCATGGGTAAGTTTATTTTTATGTAATTTGATATTGGCTAATCTAATTTTTCAAAATTTTAAAATCAGTTGTGTTGCATGCATGTAGACTGAACTAGGACCACACAAAATGTAATCAAGGTGCACATTTCCCCGTACCTGTTGCTCCTATGGGTTCTGAAACAGGTGTGACATTTCTTACAATGCCAATCCCTGACAAAACCTCACAGAGTTGTTTTCTACTTGGTTACAAAACATTTTAAATATATAAAAATGATACTTTGAAATTTTTTTGGCTCACTTGATTTCTTTTGTGACTGAAAGCCTGACATTTATTAAATTTAGAGTTAAATTATAGCTCTGTATAAAATATCTCACTGCAGATTTACGAACTGTTTTTCAAAATGTTCATAAATTTGGTTAAATGCTCTACCTCAGTCCTTTTAGCTACACACATAGCATTCTGTGTCTGCTTTTTGCTTTCAGAATTCCCCCTGCTACTCAAACTTTACTGGAAAGGGAATTCTATTATGTAGAAATCTTATATTTTACACTGCATTTGTGATATCATTTGAATACAGTGTGTCATACTAAATGAGAGTACTCATGTATATACGTGTGTGTATATGTGTGTGTGTTCCATACATTTTAAGCAGTAAAAAAGATGAATTTGTGAATTCACCTGAATATATACGGAATTATATTCAAAAGTAGACGTTCTCACAAGTGCTTTTGGGAGAATCAGGAGTAAGTAATATTAACCAGCTCAGAAAGCTGCTATAACATTGTTTTTCTGCATTTACACAGACATATCCCCTCCCACACACACACCACATATATCTAACTCAAGGGAAAAATAAGGCCAGATGTGAGAAATTCAGAAATGCTGAATTTGTACATTTTACTGTCTTTTTTGTCATTAACTCATACTTCAACTGACATAAATCCTAGGCATATAAACATGTTTACATACATTGAATAATATTTCAGTCAGATTAAATATAAATATATCTTCACATATTTAGCCTTTTGTAGTAATAGCATAGAAAATCTCCCTTCCAGCTTTGTGAAATGTGCAGTAGGTGACTGTTTCCTGTAGCCTCCCACTGTCGGTGGCACCTGAGGACCCCTTGCTCCTGTCCAGCTGTGACTTAGTACCAGTTGCTTCCAGTCCTGTTCCCCTCTACTTCTGCACCTCCGGTATCCACCAGCCTGCTCCCAACTCTACTGACTCCACACCTACATGAGATCCTGAAGTACTTGAGTTCGGCCTGCCGTATTCACTTCACATAAGGCTCTCCGGTTCCATCCATGTTGTTGGAAAGACAGGCCTGCATTCTTCTGGGGCTGAATGTTATTCCACCGTCTTTTCCAGTCCAGATGCCCTTCACCGCTCTTCTCTTGATGACTGCTGTGCCCAGACATCAGCCCTGTGCTAAACACACATAATGGACATCCCTGCTTTGTTCCAGCTCTTGGAAAAATGCTTTTGATATTTCCCCACTAAGTGTTATGTTAGTTGTTGGCTTGTTGTAGATGCTCCTGTAATGCTAGGGTACATTTCATCTACCTGTACTTTTTCCATTGTTTGGAAGACAAAAGCAATGAATTTTGCCACAAGTTCCTCTGTTTTGATTGAAACAATCATATAGTTTTTGTCCTTCATTCTGTGGACATGGTGTATCATCTTTACTGATTTCCATATACTTATAAATTTTTGCATCCCAGGGATGATTGATCCTTGGTCATGGTGAATAATACTTTTAATCTGCTAATGACTTCAGCCTGCTAGCATTTCGTTAAAATGTTTCCATCTATACTCATCAAAGTTATTGATCTCTTGTTTCTTTTTCTGTTGTGTCCATTATGTTGATGATTGCACTGTGGTATCTGTTCTAGAAATTTCTGTCATCTTAAATATTTGGAGTAATTTAGAATTAGTATTCTTGGAAAGACTGGTTGAACTCGGCAATGAAACCCTCCAGTCCTAGGTTCTTCTTTAATGTAGATTTTGATTACTGATTGAATCTTGTTACCAGTGCCTGGCCTGTGCAGGTTTTCTACATGTTCATGATCCAGCATCGGGCCATGTTTTTCTAGACCGCTCTTCAGGATTGTTTTTATCTGTGGTATCAGTTGTCTTGTCTACTTCTTCATCTGTTTCCTCTTTCAGTATTCTTTCCCTTTATCTTAGTTGGCCTAGCTATGGGCTTGGAAATTTTATTAATGTCTTTAAAGGAACAGGTCCCATTTTGTTGATCGTGTGTGTATGTGTGTGTGTGTGTGTTTTCTAGTTCATGTGTATCTGTTGCCATTTTTCTTTTTCCATTCCACTAACTTTGGGTTGTCTTTGTTCTTGATGTACTAATTGCTAGAGATGGAATCACAGTGGAGATCTTTTTGGTTTCGCTGCTAGTGATTTCTATAAACTTTCCTCTTTGCTACATAATATAGGTTTTGGTATATTTTATTTTTCTAATTTTATTGGTATCTTTAATATATACTATATAATGACATTCATTATTGGAAATGTGTACCTTTACATAATCTTAGTTCTTATATTTTTCCATTTTCCTTTTTTAAAGAAAATTTTAAATTTCCTTTGTTTTCCTTTGATCCATTGTTTTTAAAATTGTAAATTGTTTAATTTTCATTTATTTTTATGGTTTTCAGTTTTTAAAACTGCTTTCTGGTTTCATTGCATGTGGTCTAAATGCTCGGTATGATTTTATTTTCTTTAGATTTTGCAGACTTATTTTGTGGCCTACTTTATCTAAGATCTATTTTGGAGAAAATTCCACATTCTGATGAGAAGAATGCATTTTCTGCACCTATTAGATGGTATGCTTGGCAGATATGTGTTGTGTCTGTTTGGTCTGTGGTGAAATTTGACTCTTCTCTCTTCTGGTTCTCTGTCTGGATGATCTGTTTGTTTACACATTGGTATGTTTGAGTCCCCTCCCATTATGGCAGTGGAGTCTGTGTGTCTCCTGGAGGCTATTGATGTTTTCCCTGTCCATGAGAGAGATGTGAGAATGGCTGCATACACTGTTTTTTCTTGCTGGATTGAGCCCTTTATCATTGTATCATGCCCTTCACTGTATGTTTTTGTAGATTTTTATTTAAAGTATTTTATGTAAGTATGGCTACTCAGGCTTTTTGGTATGCTGTTTCTATGGAGTATCTTATTCTGTTCCTTCACTTCCTTTTGTTTACAGGTAAAGAGAGATTCTTATAACCCATACTTGAGACTGGACTATGCCTTTAATTTCATAATTCAATCCTTTTAGATTTATCATAATTATTGATAGGTACGCTATTACTACAGACATTTGGCAACTTGTTTTTAAATTTTTTTTTAAATTTTATTGAGTTTATTGGTACATTTTAGGGATACAGTACAGTTACATTCATTGTTGGGATCATGTACCTTTACATGGCAAGTCTTGATTCTCATTTTTTCCCCTTACCTCTGCCCTCTCTTCACCCCCTCCTCCCCTCCCCATCTACAAACACTTTATTTTCATCTTTTCATTCTCTCACATTTTTTTCTTTTCCCTTTTTGTTCTTCCCCTACGCATCACACCTTCCCTACACCTTTAGCTCCTTTCTTCAAATTTCTAAATGTCAGTAATCTTATTAGAATCTTATGCATTGTTGCAGAATATTCACACCAGGGAAACTATTTGGTATTTACACATGTGTGACTTATTTATTTCACTTAGGAGTATATCTTCAATATGTATCCATTTTCCTATGAAT
>NW_022900939.1:44805293-44910564 GCF_012274545.1 Fukomys damarensis
CAGCACTCTGAAAAAAGAAATCGAAGAGGATATAAAAAAATGGAAAGATATCCCCTGCTCCTGGGTAGGAAGAATCAACATAGTGAAAATGGCCATACTACCAAAACTGCTATATACATTCAATGCAATGCCAATTGAAATTCCAACACTATATTTCACAGAACTAGAAAAAAGAATCCAAAAATTCATTTGGAACCACAAGAGACCTAGAATAGCAAAAGCCATTATAGGCAACAGTCACATGGCACCAGGTGTAACAATTCCCAATTTGAAGCTATACTACAAAGCCACTGTGATAAAAACAGCATGGTACTGGCAAAGAAATAGGCCTGAGGATCAGTGGAACAGACTGGAAGACACAAAAACAAATGCAGATGTACTCAGCTACCTCCTCTTTGACAAAGGAGCTCACCATCCTCAGTGGAGGAAAGATAGCCTCTTTAATAAATGGTGTTGGAAAAACTGGATGTCAACCTGCCACAGATTAAAATTAGACCCTTATCTTTCGCCATGCACTAAATTGTTTTTAAATTTTATTGTACTTTCTCATACTTTTAAGGTCTGTTATTGTGGTTAAATGTTTTATTCCAGCAGTGTGTTTTAATTTCTTGCTTATTATTTTTTGCTTTGTCTGTTACAAATTCTTCCATTGTGGTTCACATGAGGCTTACAAAAGCATTTTTGAATGAAGCTATTTTGAAATGTTTACCATTAAACGTGACCATAAAAATGAGAAAAGAAACACAAAAAGAATAAACCCATACATGTTCTCAGTTCAGAGGACCCATCTGTGAGCTCTGGCCAACTACAGGGGAAGTCTGTTGCTGAGTATCATGGCACAAAAATCAAAGGCAGAGTTCCAGACTAGCTTTTGAGCCTGTTCCTTGGTAAGTGAGTACTGCTCCCTCCTCTGCTGCTTGGAGCTGGTTGGAGGAAATCAGAGGGGATCCTAGACACAGGAGAGCAGTTAATTCATGAACATTGGCCTTGGTGTAGGGTTATAGGTTATAGGTGCTCACCCCCTGTTTCCATGTGGTGAGCCATGTACTTAGCTTCAAGTCTGAGGCCTGAACCAAGTGCAGTCTCCCTTTCCTAAGCTGGAGGTGTCTGTACTGCTTGGAGTTGGAGGAGGAATTCCACTGACAACTCTTTCCTTCAGGTCTTCTTCGATGTGTCTTTTCTTACTGTTTTACTAATAGCAGGCACTGTGGACTTGCACCAACTTCTTAGGCCTTGTGAATGTAGTGTATGAATAAACATTTAAACTGGGTGTAGGTGGGGAGATGGCCATGGTAAGCCATGGTAGGAGGGAGCTTGCTGAGCTTCCATTGTGCTCCTACTCCGAATTCACAGATTTTAAAAATTCGATGAGTTTATGCTCCACACTGTCATGTAATTGTTCACATTACCCCTATTGACAGCACTGGACATACTCTTGGATCAATGAGTAAACTCACAGGATGGTAGCTTCAGCTACGCTATAATCAGCCATTTTATGCAATTTTTTAAAAAAAATTCAGCCTTATTCAGGATTTTATTAAAATAGTCATTATTAGATGGTTTTCTTAAGCTTACTGTAATTTTAGAGAAAGATTGTACCCTACTCTGATCTCTTGTTTCAGTGATAAAATGTTCCACTATCATGACCGGCACCTCCTGTTCACCATGGTGAAAAATGTGCTCTGCTGTTGCTGCCCAGCCTAGTGTTGGCTTTGTCGTTCCGCTCTGAGCGTTAAATGCATGAACTTTGGCTTCTCCAAAATACAGCAAGGATCCCATCATATTTTCTTCAGGTTTTAAATATGACTATCCTGGAGGCTTGACCTGACTCATTTTCTGCTTCTGCTTGGCTGGCATTTTAGCTTCCCGAGACGAAATGAGGAACAGTCTAGATCTTGAAAAAGCTCGGAATTGCTTTTCAGAGATGCTGACCCAGAGACTGTCTTGAGATCAACAACTGTGAAAAAGACTATTGATCAGTTGTCTTCTCACATGGAAAAGGAAATTAAATAATCTAGACTATTAGAAGCACATAGATAATTTAAAGAGGAATTATATCAGGACATTATCCAAATAGTTGGTATCAAATGCACACTGCTTAAAAATAGAAAAATTTACCAGTAAGCATAAATCATAAATTCCATATATGTGTGTGTGTTTGTGTGTGTGTGTATTTTCCTATTAAGGCTAACTCATTTGTGCACATTTCTTACTATTTGGATGCTACTATTCAGAGTGACCTTTAACCCTGTTTTGTTTTTGCAAAGTTTACTAGTAAAATAAATAGTTTTAAATAAATTGTATGAGACTAAATGAGCTAATGTTTTTCCATTTTCTTTCTAAGAGGCTTGAAGGAGAAAAGAGACTCATATTTGGGACTCACACCTCATTATTAGTACAATTTTGTTGCTAGTACACACAATGATATGACTGAATGGAGGAACAAGTAGCAAAGCATAAGGAATGGGCTACTTATTAAGACCGTCTGTATGTTTTGTGTATTCCTTTTTCAATGTCCTAATAATTTTAGAATACTAAGGATAATAATAATATTTTAAGCTTTTATTTCTTAACAGGATTGGGTTGAACTGTGTCTTTTTCATAGTAATAGCTATGAAAAACATTAGGTGAACTAATTACTTTTAAAATGACAGATAATCATATTTTATTACGGCATGTCACATGCTGATTTGATACGAGCGTACATTTTGGAATGGCTAAGTCAAGCTGATGAACATACACATTCCTCATATACTTACAATTTTGTGCAATGGAAACACTTCGTCTACCTCCCAGAGTACTTTTCCAGTATACAATAGATTAGCTGTACTCATCATGATATTAAATTAATCTCTTGAATTTTTACTTTGTAAGTGGAATTTTGTATACTTTGACCAACATATTCTAAATTTCCCCACCCTACAGCCTCTGGTAACTGACATTATATTCTCTTCATTGAGTAGTGAATTAATTTTTATTACAAAATACTATTTTCAATTTATTCTTAATTTATTTTTAAGTCTGTTATATTTGCATTTGTAAATTAATGCCCAAGAATGTCTAAGTGGCTTAATAATCAAAACATGATCAAACATATACCAAAAATGCTTAGTTATTATTCATTAATATTTATGGTAAGGAAAAACATGGAATGGTAGCATTCACAGGCATCTGTTTGTGGAAGCAAATGAATTTCTTTGAATAGCGCTCTTCTCAGTTTTAACAAAAACATTGCTTTTTTTCTATTATCAGCTTTATTTTTTTAAGTCAACGTTCAAGATTTGAAAAGTTACTCTTGCTTAAAACAGCTCAACATGTTTTACACATATAGATTTAGGTTTTCTCAGTATAAAGAGAAAAAAATAGAATAGATCAATCTACTGTTAAGCCAATGCTAAATTCACTTTCCTGTTTTTACTACAGGAAAATGTATACTTGAGAAGTTATACAGTGTGTATTTCCCTTGTTTTTAACCCATAAAGTCTTTTTTTCTAGTATGTTTTGATAAATTCTACCAGATAACAGAAAATTCTCGAATTATTTCAGTAAAACTTTAAACCAAACTGAAGCTCTCATCTCAATAGATGCATTTCCATCTGTTCACATCCAACTAGTTCCTGTCATAGGTATCAAAGCATATTCAAATACGTGAATTGGTAGGCAAGCTTGTTCATTATTAGTAGTGATGTTTTTCCTTGAAATTTTATTTTCCACAAAATATCCGTGTGTCTTCACTGGGCTTAGGCTTAGTCCCTGGTCCTGTCCACATGGGGCCGGAAGCCTGCCTGAATTTGGCTCTAGGAACCATACCTCATGGAGTCCTGGGCCACTTGTTATTTAAAGGGTGAAATAAACTTTCAGCACATTTTCTAAATTTGCTGGCATTGGTATTTAATAATAAGAAACTCTTCTAAATTAGGTGGAAAT
Organism: Fukomys damarensis; assembly: GCF_012274545.1. Lineage (NCBI taxonomy): Eukaryota > Metazoa > Chordata > Mammalia > Rodentia > Bathyergidae > Fukomys > Fukomys damarensis. Next base: position 44,809,221 of record NW_022900939.1, read on the forward strand.
TCTGTACTCAGAGTGCTATAAAGAGAAAAACAGAGCTACCTGTGTAGCCTCCCTTAGGACCAGTGGTCATAAAATACTTGTGCATATGGCTCAAGAAAAATAAGAAAGCATTCAGTCCCCAGCTTCCCATTAAAATTTCTACACTACATTCATTGATTCCTGTAATCTTAGTATAAATCGTTATTTCCACAATGAGGATATTTCAAGTAAAATAAATGTACCAAAGTTATTTCACTGGGGCTTGGTGACATCTAATTATAACTTTTTAAAAAGTTACATGTTTTGATAATGGATTTTAAATTTTTTTAAAAATGAAGAGAAAACCTGGAGAAGTCTGAATTTAGGTCCCAAGTTAACCAAACTTGTGGTAACAATTTTAATTAAATGTATCAAATCATATATTTGACAGTTTTAAAATGTTGACAAAGAATAGGTATCACTAAGAATTTAATTGATATTCATTGTTGAGCTAAATATTTAGGTAGTCGGACAACAGATTATTTTTTAAAAGTTCTATAATACCTCTAACTAGCCAATGTAGGTGGTTAAACAATAAAAATGTCAATTACTGTATCTCCTTTTTAATTATCATCTCATTCAGTCTTTACAACAATTCTCTGAAATTGTCATCTTCATTAATTTGCCTGATCATCAGTATCTCGAATGAAACTATTTGTGTGTGTGTGTGTGTGTGTATATGAAACAATTCGTACTGTTGCACAGTATTTAAGATATTTGCAATACGGAATATATAAGTGGTAATATGGAGGGTCAGGCAGCCCTAACACAACAGGTAGCCAGAAGCATAATAGTGAGAAGTAAGCCATGCAGATGCTGATAAAATAAAGTAGTGTAAAAATTTCAAAAATGAAAAGCAGCTGGTAGATAATTACACTGGACCAAGGAGATAACCAGGGCTATCTAGACAAATTAGGAGGAATTGTCACCAAAATAATTAGTCTAATTTCTTCAAAAGGAAAACAAAAATTTTCAAAGCCTTTACTCACTACTAATGGAAGTAATACATGGGCAGATACTTTTTGTATCACAGGTGTATTCATTGTTTCAATTGTAAATTTTGCCTCACCCAAGCAGTGTTGCCTGTTCCTGGTTCCTCCCTCAGGCCTCTGTGGCATCGGCCTACAATTCCGTTAATGGGGAGACAGACTCAGGCACAGAGCAGGAGCCCAGCTCAGGGATTAAGCACACAAGTGCATACATGCTTACACACATAAAACAAAAACATGAATAAAGAACAATAAGAATATACGTGGTACCAATCATTTTGCATATACAATTAATTGCAAAATTAGACAGTTATAAAAATCCACTGGATTTAGTCTTAGTGAACGAATAAACTTTTTATTCACCAATGGTGCTGAAAACCCCTTGTCGCTTATTTCAATGTTGCTTTCAGTAATCCTGGGCCCACTTTCCAGCGTTGGCACAGGTTACTCAGCTTTTCTCTGACTGTACTGTGTCATCCACCTCCACTAACAGAAAAGCATGTGCTGTTGGGGCTCTGAGACTGCAGGCACTTTTTCCCAGTTCCATCCTTCTCCCTTCCTCCCTTTCTTTGTTTTGAAAGCAATCACGTTGTTTCCAGGCACCTGGGATTCTTTTCAAGCGATCTTACGAATTTGTCAGTATCGGAAACTTTTTTCAGACAATAATTCATCTGGCCTCTCTCCCGACTTTCCTAGTGATCTAGTGCATCTGAAATCCACATCGTTGTCTGCTTTTTGTCCCTATGTATTTCCAAACCTATGTAAGTGTAGAAATTTCTAAGTAAGTCTATTTCTACAGCAATGTGTATTTAATATCACTTGAGTAGTTCAACCTGTTTAGGAGATCAAATCTGAAGTCTTTATCTTTCAAAAAACCAACCTTGGAGATTTTTCAAAAAGTTTTAACTATGGAAGGATTTATAAGTGATGCGCTGGGTTGTTTCTCTAGATATTAAAGTTGAGTCTATCTCAAAGGCATTATATCATTTTTAATAATTTTCTTCCTTAGTATAGGCCCGCAGGGCATAACGATTGCATTCTTCCTTGGAAATTGGTGCATAGACGTAACACATTTTACTTAGTTTTTCATCCAGTTCCCCATCCATCCCTCCCCTCTACCTTCATCTCTTGGTCGCTTTCCCTTTTGTAAAGAACCTATTTTACTTTAAATTATTTTTAAAGCAATATCTCCTCAAATTTCATTTTACCAAATATCAAAAGTTAAAAGTACATGGAAATATGCATCATTTGTAAAAGGTAAAAGAAGGGATTTAGAAGCTTGGTTGGCCCACTTTTTAAGTTATCATTTGAGTAGAATATGGAAATTCATGCGAAAAATAGTTTAAAGTTTAAGGTCTGAGGGTTTAGCATATGTGTATCTAAATTTCTGTTAAGCTTTCAATCAATCTATAGGTTCTGTCAAGAATCTAATACTAAGAAAGATAAAACTCTAGAGCCACAAGAGTTATGATTCCATACTAGACAAATAAATTATACATGGCATGCAAATTCACTCTAAAGGATCAGCAAGCAGAATTCTTTGGCATTTATGCTAAACTGATTGCTCTGCAGGTAAACTCTTTTAGTTACTAGGATTGAAAGTTATATTAAAACACTAATACATTCTAATGCAACATGAGCTGCTTAAGAAGTATGAGTGTAATGAAACACCAGAAATGTTGTGATCATAATTTGCAAGAGAAAGTTAGGGCAATGCTTGTGACTTCAAATTAGAGTGCAGGTGATTTAATACTGAATAGTTGGTTGTGGAAAATGCAGCAGAGAAACATGTTCCGGTAGTAATTCAACACAGGATTTTGTGTATATGTAACTCGTGTGTGAAGAAATGTCTGTAATCAAAAAATTCAGTGCTTTAATAAATAAAATATATTATGTAGAAAGGCAAATACACTTTCAAATTATTTCAAGAAACAAATAGGGCTTATGTCTGATACTCCAATACTACAAAGCTGGGTTATTTAGTGTGTAATTCAAGCACCTAAAGATTTATTTTATAATACATACAATTTCTTTTGTTTCTGTAAACTATTCTCTGCACACAGCACACATTCACCTTGAAACTGCATGCTGGTAGCTTACAAGAAACTAAAAATATTCTTTATTAACTGACCCAACAAAAATATATTGATTTCCAAGACATATCAAGTCTTGACATAAGCCATAATTTCTGAAGAAATTAAACATGGCAAAGGCATGTCCTTCTGGAAAGTAGAGTTTGAATATAATAAACACTTAACATTTATTTAGGTTTATTATGCATTGCTGTAACAGCTATTTAATATGTATGTGTTTAGAGAGAGATGACTCAAGTTGTAAGGGAGTGATACACAATTTAACTATTAAAGACAAAGCAGTAAGAGCTTTCACCTTTGCAGCAGAAATAAGTACAAAGAAGGCAGGTGGGAAACATTCAGCTTCCCTGGTTAGGGGCACAGTTCTGGATATATGTTCTTGCTTTGTGTGGAAGGTGTCCCCCAAAGTGTGGGGGCCTTAATCTTCAGTGCACGGGACTGAGGGGTGGGCCTTGGAGAGGGAGTCGGGTTGCAAATGCTCCTTTGGTGAGTGGATACATCAGTGCCTTTCCGAGTGGGTTACTGCAAGGCTGGGTTCCCGAGGAAAGTACAGATTCAGCTGCCTGCTCTGCTCCTTCATCCTCTAGCACGTGAACTAGCCAGATACAGGTGTTCCAGCCTCCAGAACTACTGGAACCGAATCTCTGAATCTCACCACTTACCCGCTTTGGGTGACCTGTGCCAGCAGCACCGCGTGTCCTGGGACAGCCCTGGGATTGTCGGGACTTCTCAGCCAGACCTCACTGGCCGCAGAAGCCTGCTCATCTCTTCACCCCGTCCCTGTTTTCTCTCCCCTTCTCTTGCGCTAATTTCAGGAATTGCCTCAGATAAACGACTTAACGGCAAATCATTCTCTCAGATTCTTCTCTTCAAAGAGACCCGAGGTATAACACAGCAGAACTCTCCTCTGAAAACTGTAGTTGATCTCAGTCTGGGCACGTGGCTGGAGTCTGGCACGCAGCATGGAGGCTGAGAAGGGCTTTGTCTTTGCCCCACCTGTGTGTTCTCATGGAGAAGATGACATTTTTCTGTCAATGCAGTGTTCTCGTTCATATTGCATATGATCTAAAGAGACACATAGCAAAGGGAAGATCTGAAGCCGGGAGGGTAACAACACAGGTTCAAATTCAACCTGCTGGCAAAATATAAACCTCACCAGAATTAAGGAAGTAAAGATGACTTTAGATAGAACGCATAGGGACGTAGTGTTTATAGCATACACTGTTACTGCCTTGGTGAGCATGTGTGTGGAGAGGTCTGAAGTAATTTTACTTGTGCAGCCTATTTCTTGCCTAATATTGTCTTTATTAATGATTGTTTCCTACTCTGGATTAGGGTTCAGTTTATAATCACGAACATGGTCCTACCAAAAACTTTCCATTTATTGGAAAAGCCCTAGCTTCCCAATGTAGTAACTTTATCTGTAGGAGACTACGGTACAAAGGACAAGTGTCCATAAATGACATTTTCCCAAGGGTAATGCCGTGTGAGGCTCTGTAACAAGAAGCAGAGTCAGACCGCTCAGTCGAGCTGTGGATTCACAGTGGGGCCCTGGCTTCGATGGCAGAGTAGTGACAGCGTCCAGTAGTCACCTTTAAACGCGTCTGTTACTGCAGGACCATGGCAGTGCGCATTCCCCTAGACGCCTAACTCTACAAGCTCCAGATGACTTTGTCACTGGGCAAAGTAGATGGAATCAATTAAAAATTACTATTTCTCACAATAAAAAGTACCCCGATAGTCACGTGTATTGATTAGGGAATTTAGATTTGGAAAAATTTTTAAGTTTACTTTAAAATCAGTGTTGAAAAATCTCACTTAGATCTTGATGGCTAGTCTGGAAGCTGAGGCGGGAGGGTTTCCTGAGTAGTTTAGAAAGACCCTGTTTTAAAATTAAAAAATAACAAAAATTGTGAGTATAGCTCAGTACTCCCTGGCTTTAATCCCAATACCACAAAACAAAGCAAAACAAAATGTTAGAATATTGGAAATACAAGTTCCATGTATGCATAGTTCCTGGCTCTAAAAGTTTACATTTGCACCCCTTTTTAAATACTGATTTCTTAGTTTGTAAATGGTAGTCTTTTATTAAAATGTACAAATTAAAAATAATAACAGATCTTTCCAATACTTAGGTGAAACTTTAAGTTTAATTCTAAAAAAAGTCAAATTTTTGCATTTAAATTTGAAATTTTTATCTCATCCAAAGTATATTTTATAGGTATTATATCACTGTATGTGTTCTTTTGAAATGCAGGACTTTTTATATATGTATATTTTAGACCCTGCCAGAGCTGAATTTCACCAACAGAAAGGAAAATTTTAGGAGCCTTTATTGTAAGACACAATAATTAGAATGAATTTGACTGGATCACTTAAGGAAGTTCACTTTTATTTCTTCCCTCAGTGGATTTGTCTTGCATGATTGTACCCACACCAAAAAAGCACAAAAACGCTGGCCAGATTGTTCACTAAGAGGGTAGTATAGAAATTTGGTGAGGGCCCCTGCAGACAAGCCCTTTGGGCTCGTGTTTTTTAATTTGTGTGAGTACGTGTTTGCAGCACATGAAGTCTACAATACTCTTGGGCTGTGGGTACGTATACACAATACAGCTTATTTCTTTTTTAAATCCTCTTGCTCTTCTCTCCTCCCTTTGTCCTTCCTCCTTTAATTCTGTACCCCACTTTTCATTCTTGTTGACATTAGTAATCTTAGCTCATGTTGTGGCTTATAATGTTTACATTCATGAGGTTATTGGGTTCCTGTACATGGCTTAACTTCATTCTATTTATTTCCCCTTCCCTTCTCCCTCTCCTCCTACCCTTGGTTTCCTGGATCCCTTCACATTTCCAAGAGATCTATCCCCTTATCTCCTATCCATTCTTTTGCACGCTCTTTGCACTTTGACTTACTCAAATGAGAATACCAAACAGTATTTAAGCTTGTGTTTCTGGTTTATTTCATTCAAAGTTATATTTTCTCGGTGCATCTATCTTCCTGCAGATGTCTTGAATGCATATTTCCTTAAAGCTAAAAACACCATATTTTCTTTATGCAATCATTTGTTGATAGGCATACAGGCTGCTTCCAGGATTTAGTTATTCTGAATTGTACTGCTATAAACATTGATAATGGATACTATCCATTATCCTATAGAATGATGTCTTTATCACTTTGGGGAAGATTCCTAGAAGGGAAATACCTAGACCATACGGAATTTCTAATTTTAGTTCTCGGAGAAATCTCCACAGTGATTTCCATAATGGTTGTACTAGTTTACATTCCCACCAACAGTGCAGAAGAGATCCTTTTTTACTTCATCCATGCCGGCATTTGTTATTTTTGATTTCTCAATGATTGCCATCTGTACAGAGAAAGACAGAATCTTAGCATTGTTTTAATTTGCATTTCTGTAATGGCCAGATGCATTGAGTTTTTTCATGTATTTTTTGGCCATTTGGATTTTCTCTATGAAATGCCTGTTCACGTCACTTACCCATTTCTTGATGGGGTCATTTATTTTAGGGGGCTAAGTTTTTAATATATTTCTATATATTAGTCCTCTGAGAAATAACTGGAATTTTTTGTCTCTTTACTAATTGATTCCTTTAATTTGCAGAAGCTCCATGATTTAATCTTATTTGATGATTCTTTCTGTTGTTTCTCATACAGTTGGGGTTCTGTTTCGGAAACCCTTTCTTGCACCTATGATTTCAAGTGTTGTATGTATTTTGACTTCAAGTTTTTTCAGTGTTTCCATTCTAGTGTTTAGAAATATGGATCCTGCTCCAGTCTCCTGACATCAGACATGCAGTTTTCCCAGCTACATTTGAGGAATGGGCTATCTTTCCTCCAATGTGTGCTTTTGATCCCTTTGTCAAAGATCAAATAGCTGCACATTTCTGGGGTGTTTCTGTATCCTCTATTCTGCTCTGTAGAATCAGTGCAAGAAGGAAAGCTGAAAACTCCTCCTATTTTTATTGTTCTGAAGGGCTAAGGAAGGAGACACAGTGACAGTTGTGAATGTTTAGCTGATTGCTTAGTGATCTCACTAGAGAGAAAGGACAGGAAGTGAGCAGAGTGGAAGGGAAACACAGTGAGCATCTTTTAGAAAAGGCTAGACACAGATTTAAAGTCCTGCTGCAGCAAATATATAATTTCCATGAAAATTTGCCTTCATATTGTAAAGAATGAGGGGAAATGAGAAACAGAAGTTACATGTTTTGTATACTATCTCTTTCATGGCATTTGCTGCCAATAATATTGTATGAGTATTTTTTTAAATCTCTGTACAATTTTAGTTGGTATTTATAAATCTTCTCAGTTGACTCTAGAATCCCAGAGCTTCCTGGAATCACTGTTAACAAAGCACAAATCCTCCATTCTTCAGCTGGACAGGGATTTGTGAATTATTTATCTTTAATTATATTTGGAGTTTATTTTATCTTTATAAAAACAACCTATTTTTGCAATGCTGAAAAGTTCAGATTCTAGAACTGGCATAGAAAGTGAAAGAAATTAGTAATTATCTGATTCAAACAGAAAGGAAAGGGAATATGTATTAGACATGTTCCTGGAAAAGTGGATTAATGAAAGAGTCATAATCATAAAAAATACCCCTTTGTATGATCTGACGACTTCAAAAAGTAAACTTGCAAAATGTGAGAGATTGTGGGTATACATGTGAATGTGTGCCTCCTGAGAGCATCATTTAAAACAGACATGTAACATCTGAACCCGAGATTCTTAAAATGAGTTAAATGATAAATGTGTTGACAAAGAAATAGATAAAACTTTCTCAGAAATTCATTGTAAATTAATGTCCAATATTTGAAAAAGGATTTGTAAACAAAAATTGGACATTTAATAAAAACTATAAAAAGTATGCAAAAAACAAGCCCACAAAATTAAAATTAAAAATGAACAAAAGCGAATACTGGCTAAGAAAGTCTGACCCTCTTTATAACTCCTCAAGGTAACTATACAGTCAAATACTAAAATGGTGACTCCACATTTCAGCGTGTGTCACTGTATGTACGCACACACACAGTGAAGAACAGATTGATTATCTTGGTTTCTGCATAGCATTCTTCACTTAAACCACAACCCCTGGAGGAAATGACTGATTCTGGAATTAAGATAGGGGACGCAGGATAAACTCGGGAACACCTTGTGCTAGGCAGAAGCAGCGATGCGGCTTTGCCAAAAGGAAGTAGAAAGGTACTCACCAGATCTCAGACACACCCATCTTCAAAATAAGCACGAACAGTTACATATTTGATGCATTGAAAGAATAACAATGAGTCTATGTTAATATAACATCGAATGAATTAATCAAAAGGAACAACTTCTCAAAACTAAAATGTCAGCCTGTACGTGAAGAACAAATAGTGCTTTAGAAAAATATCATTTGGCAGTCATAGCAGAGATCACAGGGTCAGTCAGTCACTATGGTAAACAACAAAAAAAAGGAGACAATGCGATACCTCACAGTGGAAGAAGCAGCATCCTGGTCACTCACCTGTGTGCACCAGCAAAATCAGCTGCCAAGCTGCTGTGTCCTCCATGTGGCGGAAGGCAAGAGGCAAGGGACCTCATATTCCAGATCCGCCCCACGTCCGTCCTGTGTGGCTCCACCATTACATCAGTCTTTCCGTCCTTTAGGACCATCCGAGAATGATCGCTGCTCCATCCACAGGAGCAGCCCTTCAGCAGCACTATGGGCTGGCTTGCCATTTTATAAAGCCCTATTTTGCTTGATCTACAAGTCTCTTATTTCAGATCGATTTTGGCATCAGGATGAAGGTCCCTCCTTTTCTTCCAATTCCCTGTGTTTATGGTTGATTTCTCTGAGTAGCTCCAGTGTGGCTCCTCCTCTGTTCAGCCATGTTGAACCCCTCTGTAGTTTCCAACAGTGTTAAAATACAAAGTGACAGTCCAAACTTAGTATGCCTGAGAAACATACTGCAAAACATTTAATATAGCACTTGCACTGATACTTTATACTCATGTTAATACTGGGAGGATTAAAATGTCCTTTTCTTTCCCAGTCTGTCTACTTTCTTTTGGTACTTGAAATTGGTTTTCAAGTACTATTGGCTAATATGCTACCAGTGGCAAATTTAAGAATTTTAACTTGTGTTTTCATATAATTTTCGCAACGAATAAAAGAAAACAATTGATTTTTGGCTTTAATACATAGTTCAAGTTTTCTGACATGAGATATCTGTAGGTAGACAGGTAAGCTGTTTGTGTCAGTTGGCTGGCTCACAGGACAGGTGATGATTCTGGTGGTGCTTATGTCTCACTATATGGCATTTATAGTCACTGCATCTGTGCTCAAGTCAGGAAAAGTAAGAAGAGTGGTGAAACCTCATTAACCTTTCTCTCATGGTAGGCTTTCCAGAATATTAGTAAATGATGTCAGTTAATATCTTATTGACCAGACTGGCTCATAAGGCTAATTTTAGTGGCACAAGCAAGTGAGAAATTAAAAATTTGCTTCTTTCAGAAGTTACCATTGAAAAGAGTAATAAAAAATTAATTATGAATTACTTGTTACAGTTTGACTTCACCCTAAGAACGACTTACTACTGGACATTCCAAACAGAGGTTATATAGTCTTTAAGAGAGGTATAAGAATTTGTTTTCCTCTACATGCTCTTTTGACATCAAAATTGACCTTCTCTGTCATTCAAGTATATATGAAAGCTCTTTGTTATTCCCAGACACTTGTACCATTTATTTTGTCTTAACCTTTGCTGGAAATTTTTCAACTTCTGGGCTCCAAAAACTCCAGAGTTTTGTGAAAAGATTTTTAAATCTATGTTTTTCCCTTCAATTCCATTTCCAGGGAGTTATGACCTTGTAAGCTAGAGAATCTCAGATTTTAAGACACACAGATTTCATGCCTTTTTTGCATGTTTTCCTGTATTATGTATCTAATAGTGAGCAAGCCAGAGCCAAAATATGCATTTTTTTTGCTTTTCCAATTTTAGGTCTAGCCTAATTTTATTCCCCAAGAAACAGCAAAATTTGAATGAAATAATGATAGTGACAAAGAAGATAAAGTACATTCTATATTGCATGCATTAAAAATCAGTAACCAAATAAATGAGTCAGCTTTCCATTTCTGTAACAAAATACCTGAGTTAGTCAGCTTATACAGAGGGAGAGTTTGTTAGGCTGAAAGTTTTGAAGAGCGCAGTCCATGGTCTGTTAGTGCCATTGCTTTTGGACCTATCAGAGTGAGCACAACACAGTGAGGAGTGAGTGTCAGAGCCATCGTTCACACAGTAGCTATCAGGAAGGAGAGAGAAGAGAAAGGAGAGACTTTGATCTTATAGTCCTCTACAGAGGGTCCCGGGGGCCTAGGACTTCCTGTTAGGCTCCAGCTCTTGCAGACCCTGCCACTTTCCAGGAACACCAATGAAGGACTGATCTCCAACTTGGCAGCAAATATGTTATCAGCAAAAGGTACGCGTGTCAGTATCTTTAAGTCGCTTCATCTGCTTATTAAGAATATTTGTCCTCTGTCTGTAGCCCAGAGAATTTATTGATCCTTTCACCTCTAGATCCATGAATTGCTTGGAGGAATACTTTAAATGATAAATGTGCAGTGCGTAGCAATGCTTCATTCTATGCTGTGGATCAGGTTGCCTGTGGGTGGCTCTGCAGGAAGACTGACGTGGTTACAAGCATGGCAACTCCTAACACCAAGAATGGGAGACAGACAATAAATTAAAGCCACGCTGTGATTAATAAAGCTATATTAGTATTAGTATAAAATAGGGTCCAGTTTTATACATGTAGTATATTGACTGAAATACACAATGAAAGGCTTAGTGTTATTTTGCAAAAGAAATTATCAGTAGATTCATAATATAGCCTACATTTGGATTTACTAAAGAACATTTGCTCATGAATTTCATTTGAATTTAAATATTGATAATTTAAATTCAACAATGACATATAAAAATGTATGTTCTTTTTCTAAAATTGAATAATTAATTCACTTTGGCACTATGTATTTTTACAATCAGCCACAATTACATGTTATTAAAAGTTTACAAACTGTGTTTATAGACTTTAAATAAACTTATGTGGTCATGACTACATGTATATCTGTTTTCTGTATTAATACACATCTACTGGAAACTATAAAAATATTCAATTCCTTTTCTAAGAAATGAAAACTTTGATGAGTATTATCTAGAAAACATAGAAATAAAAGCAGTTCACAGTGATGAAATATTTTCTTCTAAACTGTGCATATTTTTCCCAGACATGTTTCATACAACTCTAAGAAATTGCACTATTTTCTATGTTTGAAGTAACAGGCTGTCCTTAAAATATTATTTTCATAGAGATAAATACTCAAACTGCAAAAGAAATAAAATAATATTTTGATCATATGTATGAGTATAATTTGATAAAATAGGGCCAATGGATCAATTGTGCTTTCTCACTTCTATTGTAAAGATATTATTTATCCTTCCACCAAAAAAAAAATATTCAACCTTTTCTACTAGTATTGACTCTCAAGTCTTAACTCGAAAGCAACTTTCTACAATAAGACTTTCTTACATTCTTTAATTTCCACTGTTATTTTCTTTCATTGTGCTATTTTCCTTGTTATGCTCATCATAGATTTTTTGATAACTCAGTTTATTTTTCAGCCCATCTGAGAACAGGTACCCATCTTTTGTTTGCTGGTTTATGTCTAAAGTACATGAAAGTTTAGTCTCTTCTCATATGACTATTTGCTCAGTTCTTATAAAGAAAACCAGAAGATAGTCTTTGGTGACAAGCAGGTGGGGAAAACAAAAAGAAGTGGTTGACATTAAAATTGTTTAAGATCTGTTAATGCCTTAACAACTTCCCAGAACAAATCCCAAAGTCATTTACTGTTCACACATTAATCATATTTAAAATAAAATGACTCCCTGTTAGTATCAAAGTGTTAAAAAAGGACGTAAAGTAATTATTTAAGTGGCAAATTAAAAGATGCAAGACCTATTAAGTTTAACTTGAGACATTTCAAACTCAGTGATTATATGTTATGCAACTGAAAGTACTGAAATGCTAAGGCTTAAGTTTATTTTTGATTGATAACTATAACTCTCTAGTACTGAAAGTTAAGTGTTCTGCCAAGCATTTGACATTTCATTATATTTAATTTTAGATCAATGGCAATCACATCTCTTTGTCAAGTAGAATCAACATAAGAGTTATCATTTCCAAATCCTGTTAATATAGGCAGGAGCCAGTACCAAAACTCCCAGCTGAATTGTACTCAACCAGGTCAACTTATTTAAAAATTTCAAAACTCTGAGCCAGGTGTGGTGGTGCAGGGCTGTAATCACAGCACTCGAGAGGCTGAGGCAGGAGGATTGCTATGAATTCAAGACCAGCCTGGGTTACATAGGGCAGTTTGAACTACCATACTGAGACCCTGGCAAAAAAAAAAAAAAAAAAAAAAAAAAAAAAAAAAAAAAAAAAAAAAATAAAAAAAAAAATAAAAGCTTATTTTGATAGCTCAGATATGCAAAAATGAGTTTTTTTCATAATCAGAGTGTGGGCTCAGTTTTATCTGATGAAGGAAAATGTCAGTACACCACGTTAATGTGTGAGTTTTCAAGACAAAACTGTTAATTTGGGTTTCGAATCCATTATCTTGTTGATTCAAGACTATTTCAAACTTTTGGGGCAGTGGGGCAGAACACAGCACTGCTGGTGTCGGGTCTTGGGAACCAGAACTAGCCTGAGATGCCCAGGCTGCCCAGGGTCTTTGGTCCCCTTCTCATCTTGGTCCGGTCCCTGGGGCAGCAGTGCTGTATCCTTTGCGTTCAGCCTGTGTCGACGGTTAATCCCTTTGTCTCTCACCAAAGGCTGAACTTGCACATGAAAACATTACTTTGAAGAAAGATGTTTATATCATCGGATCACTTAACAACTTAACTCACTTCTTTTTATTGGCTATTTTATCACGCTTTCTGTCAGCTCGCATGGCTAGAGGAGCAGTTATACAGAATAAAATTTAAGAACGCAGTGCTGAATATTTGTTATAGACTGATAATCCAAAAGCTAATTTTAATAGTGAAGTGCTCGATTTTTATTTAATTCTAAACATTAGTCACTACAAGATGCAATTGCATGTGCTATTTTGTTAATTCCTCAGATGCTTATGGGGCCCTGGGGTAAGTGGGGTAAGTGTGGTGCACAGAGCAAAGAAAGTTCCTGACCTAAAGGCTTTTATGTTCCAGGGAGACATACAGTCAAGAAAGCCCAAATGGAAGATAATCTGAGATATTGAGAAAGGACATAAAAATTTATGTAACTGAGTATATTCATCCAGGCGAGAGTAACAGTGAGGCACTAAAATATTAAAATATGGTGGCTGAACTTCCTCCTGTCTGGACTGTGGAGCAGCACAGCGGGTCTGCCGTGCAGCCTCTACCAGCCCTTACCATCCTGCTGCTGAGGCGGCAAGCTCCTCACCCTCAAATCCCTGCCAGGGGCTGAGCAGCCTCAACTCTTCAGCTTTCAGAAATGAGAGCCAAATTCCCAAGTTCAGGGAATGAACTTTAGGCTGAGCACACCGGTTTCCACATCCCGCCAGGCCTTGCTCACTAAGTGAATTTAATCACACGCCAGGCGAGCAGCACGGGAGGCAGAAGAGGTAATTTCTCTCTCTCTAGACACGAATCTGGAAGAAGCGAGGCATATTTAGAGGACAAATACAGGTAATAATATGAAGGCTCGTTGATTTGGGTGCTTTTAGATACACCTAGCTGAAGTCTGAGGATGACATGTACGCAGACCAGAAAGGTACGAGGTCATAAGGAAACCTAAAGGGAAAATGTAGGTAGCTAAGGAAACAATGATAGCAGCAGAGGTCACAGTGAGACAGAGCTGGCCAAAAGGGCTGCAGGTTATACCAGGGCAGGGCGTGGCAGGAGGCGAAGTTGGAAGAAGGCATGGTGACAGACAGTGCTGGAGATCTTGTGGGTTTTATATTTGGATTTTTATTTTCATTTCCATGTGCAGCCATGTGAGCATTCATCTAAGTAGCATAATGATTATTTTGATTTGCAAGATATTTTTGACCAGTTACTATGTGTTAAGCCTTGATTTAGAGAAAGAGAGGGTGGTGAAATCTCTTGAAATGTATCTACTATTTCGGAGATAAAGCAAAGCAGTGAAACAGAATGTGTCAGATCATACTAATGTGCCTCTAAAATCATAGTGGGAAGAAGATAGGGTGGAGCAAGACTAATGCCGTGAAATATAATTTCAACAGAATAGTCAAGGAAATACGTATATTCGGCTTAAGATTGATTTGCCACTTAGACACCCATGGCTCTCTCTCTCTCTCTCTCACAGCCAGAAGGGTTAAACCCTCCAGTTCTTCTGGGAATCAGGGTAGAGAGCGGCCAGGCTCGGGCGTACCTGCCTTAGCTGATGGCTCCATCATTTCCAACTCGACTGTTTGGAGTGACACTGGACTGCCAAGACTACTGCACGGCAAGTGCCACTGCGGTCTTACGGTAGACCAGTCAGTCCAGCGGCCCAGGTGCACTTGAAAATAATTTGTGGGTGGAGCCTTTGTAAGTTTCTAATGAGTCGTTTTGAAATTAAGAGTAAAGTTCATTCAATCAATTTGAGAAGCCTAACATAGAGCTAATTTTCAAAGCATGCATATTTTTATGAGTTCAGAATCAGAGCTTTCTTTGAAAAACAGGATTGGGGGCCGGGGATTTAGCTCAGCGGTTCGGTGGCCTGCCTTGCAAGCGCAAGGACCCAAGTTCAATCCCTGGTACCAAAAAAAAAAAAACCAAAAAAAAAAAAAACAGGCTAGACAGAATTCTCACTTAGAAATAGGAAGGAAACTGAGGGAATCATTGATCCTTCTGCAGCTTTCTGTTTATTGAATTACCAACACGGTGTGCACTCCTTGAATGCTGGTGTATAAGAGAACTGTCCCCGCTAAGCCTGTGGTCCAAGAGTTGAGAAAATGCTTGTTTTTAGAGCAGGAGTCCATGAGAAGTGGCCCACGTTCTAAGTGTGGGAAGAGGACACGCTGTGAATAACCACAGATGAACAGAAACTAATGTTTAGTTTGATGATAAACTTTATATTTTGTATGTATCTGCTTGGATTTCCGTCCTCATGCACACTCATTGCACACGTGTGATACTAGAGGTAGGAATATTCCTCGCCATCTCTGAGGTCTGTCCTCTGTTACCCCCCCCAAACCCTCCGAATGGGTCACTTAGCTCCTGTCGTCCAAACTGCCCGGTCCATTTCTACAAACAAGAGTCAGAGCATGTGAATTAAGAAACAACAAAATTGTTTAAATGTTTTATTTTTTCTCCTCCCTTAAGAAGCACTTCATTTGTTTTCTCCTTACATAGAAATCTTCCTTTAATCAACCTATTTTCCCACTCAAATCAGTACAGTTTTCTCACATTTTCCCTTAAGAGAACTCAGCCTTTTGTGTACTCCAGTCCAGGCTGTTTCATTCATAATATGGCTGCATTGATAGACCCAGTGGTTAATGGTGGGTCTTCTTTTCCTTGGTCTAGGAATGACATTGACACCATCTACCACTCCGTACCTGAAACAATGTACTTTCTTTGTGGGACTTCATCTGCTCCTTCTCAGAGTAGACTCAGTGGGTTACTGGTATAATCAGTCTTATTTATTGGAGATAAAAGAGATATGTGAAGAGAGGTGGGAGGAGACCGTGTGTTCTTTTGTGCTTCTCATTCACGGGTACCTGGAGGAGGCCTTTGATAATCTTATCTGTAGTGAAGTCAGTTGTCCTCATCCTAGACTATTATATTTAACTTTCTGTTTTGGTTTTAGACCCTCATAACTAACTCCTCTAACTCATCTAGATCCTCTAATTCCTTTTTCCTTACATTCCCTTAAACAATCCTCACGACAACGTATGCCAGTCGACATATTCCAGGTAAACGATTTCCAGGGTTTTCCTGTGTTCTTGTCAGTGGGCAGCCCTCGCAGGCTGGGTTCTACCCTGTATCCTTCTTATTGAAAGACTTCATTTGCTCTTTATTTTCTGTAGCAGTAACTCTTAATTCTTTCTTCCATGCTTTGTCAATGTCAGCATATAATAATAATATTCACTTCATTTCCTTTTGACTTCTTCCAACTTTCCTTTCTGCACATTGTAGTTGAGCTACTCTTTTTTTTTTTTTTTTTTTTTTTTTTTTTTTTTTTGGTACCAGGGATAGAACTCAGGTCCTTGTGCTTGCAAGGCAGGCCACTGAACCGCTGAGCTAAATCCCCGGCTCTATAGTTGACCTACTCTTAAAACAGATGGCCAAACCTAAATAATCCATGTGAACTACCCATTTCATCACTTTTAATTCTCTTTCAAACCCTTGCCAATCATGTTTTTAATCCCAAGACTAAAAGGGTGCTCTCCTGGTTCGGGTTTTCAGTTACCAGCACTTTTCCATGTTCGGTGACGGTGACTCCCTCGTCTCAGTGATGCTGACTGTGCTGTGTTCACAACATGCTTCATGAACCTGCATGCTCGTGTTTCCACAACCATCGATTTCATCATGTTTATGACTCAGAGTGGATTTAAACTTTTTGTTTGACTACCGTACAGTACTTTTATAATTCTCCGGTCTGTTTACTGAGTCCTGGCCACTGCCCTGAAGTCCTAAGTCATGCTTTTAGTAGATGCTCTCAGATGTCTATATTACGTTCTCAAGCTGACCCCATATGAAGATTCATCCTGACTGTGTTCTACACCCAGTGTGTCCACTTCAGCGAGTCTCACCATTGTTCACCTTGGTTCTGAGGTCAAAATTACCATGTAATTTTCCTTACTTGCTGACATTCAATGAGGTAGTTTAACAAGTGAGTCCCGTAGCCATATGTTCAATATGTATTTCAGTTTAACCACTTCTTTCAACCTCTGTCACAATCACCCTGTTCCAAACTACCATTTTGTAAATGAAAGATACCTTCTTAGTTTGTCTCCATTTGCTGCTCCTGTAACTGAAACTATATTTATTACTTAGCCAGCATCCAGGACGCTCACTTAAAATACAAAGCAGCCAGGGATTTGGCTCAGTGGTGCTGCTGCCTGCCTCGTAAGCTCAAGGTCCGGAGTTCGATCCCCAGTACCAAAAATAAACAAACAAAAACATACAAAGCAGATCATTTCACTTCCAAATTCAGGCTCTTTCAGGACTTCCTGCACCGCTTGTATGAAACACATACTTGTTCCTTGGGCCTTCGGAAGCCCCATCTGGCCTCTGGTCACCCCTCTGATTTCCTTTCCTACCAAACTCTCCCTGACACCCACAACTCAGTCTTCACCATTGCCCTGGGATGGGGACTGCTGCCCTTAGATGCGGTCCTGGTTTTGCCTATTCCATGGGTTTCCCTGACAGGCCCACCCACATTATGTAGAAAACACGAATGTGTCAGTCCACCCACTACATTTTCCCTTCATAACAGAAATACATCCCAATCATTTATGTAAATATTTACTAGTAGAATTGAATTTCCCCAAAATTAGGAAATTTTCTTGTTATTTTTTTAACTGTGATGTCTTAATGCCAAAAAAAAAAGGAAAGTCAAGTGACACAAATTTTTTTTGTATGAAGTTTTTACACTTCAACTAAGTCTGTAGTTGAATTCAATTTTAACTATTTCTATGTTAATACAGATAACTTTTTAGTGACTCTACTTTTAGTAAAAGATATTTTTATTTTCTTCCCATAATGCTATAAATATATTTTATAAAATAACAGAAAGATGAAATAAAATTCACATTTTCAAAAATCCTAACAATATTTTACAGTGGCAAACCATCAAAAATGATCTTCACAATCCGGCAACTCAGTCAACTCTGAATTAAAATCTTATCCTTTGGAACACATAATATCAATTTTAAATTCAAAAGTAATTTAATACTATAAAGTAGATTTGTTTTATGCAGTAAATCTAAAAATTAAATGAAATGCAAAATTTTGACCTTTTATATTGCTCATTAAGCTATAATAAATCTTTCTAACATAAAACCAATAGCAAATTAAATAAAGTGACCTTTCCACTGCTGATTCTTTATATAATATATAACAATCTTGAAGTCATTAATTTTTACATTCTACAAACTAAGATGCTAAATATAGTGGTTTGACATGAAATACTGTCTATTAACACGTCAATTAGCATGTTATTACCACTTATGTTTAGTTTTCTAGAGCAGCAGTGTATATATATATCATGTGACCACCAGATATTTCAGAGGAACTGAGCCTAGAGAAACTATATATCTAGAATTTTGTATATCTAGAAGTGAAATGTATTTTTATGTTAACATTAAAAGTGCATTATTATGTAAGAAAAATCAGAATATTCCTGAAAAGTGGTGAGCGTCCAACATCATGGTTATAGGACATTTCGGATATGTTAGTCACTGAATTTCGAATCCTAGTCTATCCTCTGCTGTCTTTCCAAGAGGGAGAAAAACAGCACTGTAGGAAACCTAGAGAAGAACGTACCTATGGCCCTTATCACCGACTGAGGATTTCAGGATTTCAGCACCACAGATCTCCCAGCACAAGCAGATGTCGGTGTAAGTGCAGAAGGCTGGTAGTGCACAGAGCAGACCTGGAGTCCAGAGAGCTGAATGGTCCCCAGAGCCTGCGGGCCGCCTGCATGGGGCAGGCCAGAGGGCAGCGCGGGTGTCCTCTGGATCTCAGGCTGTGGCACTGGCTGCTCCAGGCCCAGGGATGCCTCCGGTGCCTGGCCGTGTCGCCTGCCCGACTCCAATCTCAGCTGCATGTGGGAGGAGCAGCCCAGTGTGAGCTCAGGGCCTGAGCCCTTCTTGGGGTCAGGTCCCACGCAGCAGCTTAGCTTGCACAGATGTCCAGCTTATGTTATCCTGAAATGTGGAAGACGACTTAAAAATACCTCAACCACTTGCTTCATGCGTGAAAAACCCTGACTCATATTCTTCACTCTGAGAAAGCCCCAGGGTAACTGCATTAGCTCCTTGCCCACAGTAGCAGCCCTGGTAAAGTTTTTATCCACGGATATGCTGTCATTCTCGTGTCTGAGCCCCAGTCCTTCATGTTCACTTCTGCAGTCTCCTCCAAGTATAGCACTGCACACAAGTTTGCATCTCAAGTTCTGATTTGAGCAGAATCCAATTTCGTAGCATGGAAATAGGAATCCAAGGAAGCTGGCCAGGCAGGGAATGGACAGACATTCCTACCCTCGGAAGTGTGGGAAACTTTGATATCAGTGTCGGAGACATTGTCATTTGTAGAACCAGTTATTCCTGACAGGAAAGGGAAAGATGGCCTGGCATTTCTACTCAAATTTCCCTCCTTTTGACTGAGTGGATCTGAGATTATTTCACTTGCAGAAACCAGAGAAAGTCACCATAACACGTCCTTCTAAAGTACACTGTGCCCGTGGAGAGGCAGCGCTGCACCCTGAGGCTGGGGCATCTTGCTGTAAGTACGTGATTGCTGACAGCGTCCCCACGGGCTGACATCTTCATGAGTACAGTGATGCTCTTCCACGCTGCCCTTACTGACCTGATGTGTTCTGTGGCTCCAGGGAGTCTGGCTAGGCCTGAGGAACTCGAACACCTTTTCCATCAGAATCAGACACTACCAGGTGAATCCACTGACGTTTCTAGTGAGATATGAATAGAAATATAATCCATTAGGAAGCAAAGCTCATTAGAGACATTTGTAAGTTGAAATCTGGACTCTTGTGTACAGGAAAGAAGCACATGCCTCCTATGTGGTGTTTTAAATGTATTTTTAATTGATACATCATAATCATGTGTATCTATTGATATATGTTGTTTCGGATTCATGCATACAATGTACAAAGGTTAAATCAAGCTGATTATCTCCTCATTTGTCTCACCAACTTATTTTTATGCCAGGAATGTTGAAAACATACTCTTTGACAATCTGAAAATAGGCAATGCGTCATTATTAACACTGGTCAGCCTGCAGTACAATAATAAAGCTCGTCTCACGGTCTACTCCAGAGGTGGTGAGCCAATGGCACGTGACTCATGTTGATTTTCTTCTAAGACAAAATGTATTAATATGAGCAGGGTTTTTTTTGTTAACAAAAACCCCAGGGTTCAGGTTTAACTGCTGTGTTTCCACCTTGCGATACTAAGTGGGTTTGGGGTCACGGTTTGGGCTCCCGATCTCCGGAAGGTTCTCCACCATGGTCTGGGCTGACAGAGACTCCTGGCCTTAAGTCAGCCTCTCTCCGTCCCTGTCCTCTCTGCCATCTTCAGGCCCTGACCTCTTCCTTCATACACATAAGTATTTAGAGTCCACATATAAGTGGTAACTAATCTACTGCTGTATTTTATTTTCTTATTCTCTCCCAGACATCATCTTACCTGATGTTTCTCCTGCTTATCTTTCCCCTCGGTCTGATTTCAGAATAGTTTCCAGCATTGAAAATAAACCTAAGGATGTGGAGCGCTCTGGTCACTACCCGCTGTCCCAAGCGCAACCCTGGTTCCTTAAATTCGGGCCCCTTGGACTTCAGCTCCCTGAGCTCCTGTCGGGTGCCACTTTAGCTATGTGCCAGGGAAAGTCAGAGAAGCAGTGTCACTCCCGAGCTTGATTCTGCTCATATTCCTGGAAGGCCGCGGGAACTCCAGCTTCCCTGTGTGTGAGCACTCTTGCACGGCTTTGTCCAGCTTCAACTCCAGATCCCATTAAAGAAAGGTGAGAATTCAACAATTTTCCAGCCCATAAACACAGGGCAGGCCATGATCAGGAGGCCTGAAGAAAATGTTCTCCTCTTTCTACACTTCCACTTTCCCTTCTGTGGGTGTGGGCAGAGACGGGTTCCTGACCATGGTGTCCCCGATGTCGCCGGCCTCCTTTCTGTCTTCAGGAGATAAAGCTGTAGACTTCTACCAGCATCACCCTAGAGATGCAATTACCGTACATCTTGCTAAATGTCTGCTGTTTGCATCTAATTCCATTTGATTTATAAAAATCAGATTCTATTTTAAATTGTGTTGTGATACTCTTCATTTTTACTTGCCGTTGAAATTTAGAAGATGGATGAACCCTTGAAGTGTTGACTTTGAAAGCAAGAGGCTGGCTATGTGCTCTGACTGCTTCTTGAGAGGGTGCAGCTCTGTCTCGTCTGTGCCGTCAGCTGTGTTTGTTGGTGCTGTTCACCTGCCCACTAGGCATCTTCGAGTTGCCAGTGCCAGAGTTTCAAAGGGAGCCCAAACCAGATTCCTCGCCCTCCCTTTGTCTTCTGCCTTGTTTGCTGCGCTCCTCTAAGCCTCTCTGTTTCTGGCAGAGCATTTCCACGGCTACTTTTCACATGCTAGTTTATTTGACGGGGAATAAGCGGTCACTTTGCTTTCATATGCTCTGTGGATTTCCCTGGGTATTCTTCAGCACCATAATGGAATAAACTTTTCTGCCTTTAAACAGTCAAAATTTAAGTTTTCTAAGGGAGATTGCTAATTAAGAGAATACACTGCTAAAAATCTGTCTCCAGAGAACTAACACAAAGTAACACCGCCTGTGACACTTGTGCTGAGTTCCTGAGGATGTGACTAGACTTCATTCAGGAGTGTGCATTTGCCGTGAGACAGGAGGCTTGCAACTTGCTTCCAAGTGGGTGGACATGGCCAGGCTTGTATTATCACCTTAGAATAGTTCTTTTACTTTCTTGTCCTCTCTAAACAGAAAAGGGATAGGAGAGATTAGTTCTTCTCTTTCTGAGGTATTTTATCTCCAAAGGGATCGATGAATGTAACATTAATTTCAGGCCTAAAAGTGTGACTTGTGATTCATTAGAAACATTTCCATGGTGCCCACCTCATCCATGATAAAAGACAACAAATACGTCCACAGATTCATCCTACCCTATGCCCAAATCAGGATTTTTTTTTCTTTGAGAGAAAAAAGGTGGGATAAACTAAAAGGAAAAGACTTTCTTGTCTAAGGTGTGTTCCTTGAAATATTCACCAGGTTCTCTACGGAAACAGGTTGGGAATGAAGCACTTCATACTCAATTTGCTAATTCACATAAATACATTCTCAAATCTATTGCCTTGAGCTCCTAAATCTTTTCAGTTCATCTTACCCTGCATGTAACAGGTCACACCTGGAGCTCAGTTCATTCTCCACAGCTGCAAGTGTTGGAGACTAAAGCAGCCAAAAGTTCCAGAACAACCTATGGATCAATAAAAATAAGCCCTTCAAACAAAAATGTTGTCATATATCTTAGTTACTTTTCTCATTGCTGAGGCAAAATAAACACCTGACACCCATAGTTAGAGGGAATAATGTTTACTTTGCTCATTGTTTGTAGAGGTTTCAGTCCATAATCAGCCGGCTCCAAGGCAGGGTGGCCTGGCAGAGGGACATTGCAGAGGAGAAACAGTCCATGGCAGGCAGAAGGTAGAAAGAGCAACAAGAGAGGACCACAGCTCTTTCTATCCCTTATTTCTTATCCAGGTTATGTAGGGCGTAGGGCGGGCCACGCTCACACCTTTAATGTTAGTGCCCTTGACCCTGGCATTGCACCATGAATCAGTTCCAGGGTCACACAATCTGGACCCAGGAGGGGCTTAAGAGCAGGAGACTGGGAGGATAGCTAAGCAGGAGTCATGGGCCGGGGGTTTAGCTGAGTGGTGCTGCACCTGCCTTGCAAGTGCAAGGTCTGAGTTCAATCCCTGGCAACAAAAAAATAAAAATAAACACAAGTCATAACACAATAGATATGATTTCTGTAGAATTTCAAGTACAAACAATATGAGTCTGTGCTAGTCTCAGAATCAGTCTTTAGATTTTTTTTTTTTTCCAAAAGTGAATTTTGGAAGCCAGAAAATTTTGATATATTTAAAAATAAATTCATGTTAATTCTTCATTCTCATCATTCTGAGTTTTTGATTGAAAAACATTAAGGATAAAGTCATTTCTTTAATTTTTTTCAATAGTTTCCTACATTATTCTTACACAGTAAATTGCATCACCATACTCATCTATATGTTTAACTATAATGCACATTACGTAAAGTAACTTGTGGACTATTATCAGGGTATTTTCAAAGTTATACAATTACAGCACAAAATGATACCGTCACTCAACTGAGACTCATAATTCCCCTTTTTAATCATTTCTTGTATAGACAACTACTTTTGTGATATGTTGATTTACTTTATATAGAATCATATGGATGTAATAATACATTAGATAATTTCGAGTCTGGTTTATTTTCTTTCATACATCATCTTCATGTGCATCATTAATTTGCTATATTTATTGCTATTGCCTATATTTGTTAAGTAATGATACGGTAACCTGTATTTTACATATCACAGTTTTATGATAAACTGTTTAAACATACTATAAATACCTATCCTCTCAATCATAGTCATCTTATTTTCACCCTGGGGTGGTATGATTAAAGCTGTTAGGAAAGTTATTATGTAGGTCAATTGTATGAAAATAAAATTGCACTTATTCTAGGTAAATATCTAGAATTACAACTACTGGATGATTGGATAAGTGTAGGTTTAACTTTATAAGCAACTGTCAGTTTTTTCCCAATGAGGTTATGCCATTTCACAATCTCAAAATGAGAAGAGAATTCCAATTGCTCTGCACAGTCTTCAGCACTTGGAATTAATTTTGCTTTTTTAACTTATTGTACTGTATTCTAAAATGGTATATTCCAATGATTTTAGTTTACATTTATTTAAAGATGGATAGTGATGTTAAGGACTTTTTAAGTGTCTTCTTGCAGTGTGTGTATGCAAATAATCTATTTGAGGTTCTGTTCAAGAATTTGACCATGTTTTACATAGATCTTTGTCACACTCAGTTGCAGCGGTTCTTTGTACTGAATAAAAACAGTTAGACGGGTGAGTAGATACATGGATATATATCATACGTAATAGAAGATACAGTTCCCTTTGTCAAATACAAGTTATGTTAATGTTTTCTTTATGTATATTGATTATTTTCTTAAGTATACCTTTTATCAATTTTTATTGTGGTAGAAAATCAACAATTTTATATCTCAATGTTTGAGCATATGGTCTAGTGGTATTAAATATATTTATAGTATTGTGCAACAATCTCTCATATCCATCTCCATAGCTATTCTTGTAAAACTGAAAGTCTGCATCCATTTAACCACAGCTGCATAGTTCCACAAGCACCTGGTGATCGGTCACCAATCTGCTTTCTGTCTCTGTGATTTTTTGACTACTTTAAGTGGTTCACATAATGAGAATCATAAGCGTGTTTCCCTGTGTGAGTAACTGGTGTATTTCATTTAGCAGAATGTCCTCCAGGTTCATCCACTCTATGATATATCAAAATCTCCTTCTGTTTAAATGTTGAATGCGACTCTGTTGAATGTGTATACTGTGTGATTTTTATTCCCTCATCTGTCAGTAGATACTTGGGTTGCTGCCGCACTTTAGCTGTTATGAATATTGTTGCTACATAAGTGGGTTGAAAATATCTCTTTTCAGTACAGCTTTCATTCTTTTGGGTGTATATTCTGAGATGGAATTGCTGGATCTTAGGATGACTTTATGCTCACTTTTGAGCAAACACTATGCTATTTTTTATAGCAAGCTGATCGGTTTCACACTCCCACTAGCAGTTCTCAAGGAGGCCGCATTCTCTGTTACTTGCTATTTTTAGTCTGTTATATGTTTGTCTGTTTATTTTGAGATGGAGTCTTGCTAAGCTGCCCACACCAGTCTCAAACTTCTGGGCTTCAGAGATCTCCCTGGACAGGTTATATGCAGGCCCTACATGTATACAGGGGTGCTATGGTATGAACACATCTCTTGAATTTCATGAGTTGGGAGCTTTATTCCCAATGCAGCAGTGTTGAGAAATGAGACCTTTAAGAGGCGACAGATTATGACAGTTCTGCCCTTGTGGATGAGTTAGTAGATAAATACATAGCATACAGATGTGACTTTGCAATAAATGCCAGATCTCTCTGAACTGCTTGTTTTGGTATCCCTGCATGAGGCCCTCTTTTTAAGATATAATTCACATATCACAAAACTCACACCTTTAAATTTTACCAAGAAATATTTCACAGTATAGTCAGAGAGCTGTGCAACCATTCCACTGCTTAATGTAGGGTTTTGATCTCCCCCAAATAAACTTCATAACATTTAGCAGTAATATCCTAGTTCCCTCTCTCTTTAGTCCCTGACAAACACAAACGCATTTTCTACCTCTGTAGTTTTGCCTGTTTGGAAAATTTCATTTAAGTCTGGTCATACATATGTAGCTTTGTGTCCGATTTCTTTGCATAGTGTGATGTTTTCAAGGCTTGCTCTTACTGTAACATGTATCAATATTTTGTTTTTATTGCTGCATAATTTTCCATTACATGAATCTACTATATTTCATTTAGCCCTCCTTTGATTGATGGACATCTGAATTTCTATTTGTGGCAATTATAAATAACAGTACAAGGAACATTTTGGATATATGGAAATGGTCTTGTGTGGTCATGCGTAGAGTGAGTCTCACTCATCTTGGCAGAAGGAACCACTGTCTATGCAGTGATTAAAAATTGTCGAACACACTTTTGTTCCTCCTCTCTCGCTAATGAACACCTCATCTGTTCAGTTCTACCTTAATAGAGCTGCACAATATGTCCTTTTCTTCACTGTTTTCTCTTTAGATTAAATCATTTCCATCTTTTTCTGGATGACTGCTGTTACATTCTGTGACATTTCTTTCTCCAATATGTTCATTACATAATCGTCTTAAAAAAATGCATGTCTTAGATCCAGTTACATGTCTAGAATACTTCAAGGGCTGCTGCTTTTTTCTTAGAATAATAAAAAACCTCCTTAACCTGTCAAGATTTTATGTGAGCCGATCCAGCCTGGCTTTTCTTTCACCTCCTCTGAATCCAGCATCCCCGTTCATAGGGGAGTGAGTACACATGCAGTGCTTTCTAATACGCCACTAGTTACTTCTCAGACAAGCTACGCCATTTTCCATTAGAACTCTGCTCATCACAGATCAATAGAAATGCCCGTTCCCTGGAGCTGTTCAGCCTCACATTGTTCTCTGTAGTAATTGACTATTTTCTCTTTTGGGAGACCTTTTTATAGTGAAATATCCTACAGAGATTGAACCTGGAGACTGATAACATGACTGCCAGGATAACGGATGTGGGATGTTTTCGCTAAAAGTGAGTGATGAAAATTTGAGGCGAAGGCTACCCTAAATACTCCCATTTTGTCCTTACACTGTCAATCGCCACACCATACTCCATAAACACAGGTATTTTATGGAAATTAAAAACACAATTCACCTTAAAATGTATGTGATTAAATTGGATAACCCTTGCATTAGTAATGTCAGAGCAGTGGAAACAACTGAGCGCACATTAATATATTATGAACTACTGTTCATATCCATTGAGCAACATTTCTTTTTTTTTCCCCCCTGCCTGTTAAACGTGTGTCACAGGGCAGCTCCCTTGGTAAATCTAAATCACAGGTGGACAAGAGAAACATGTTTCTTTAAATATAACATGAAATGTATTTCAAGTCATGACAAAATCTTAACTGAAAATTATAACCAAAGCTGAGAAGTCATATCTATCATAATATCTGGAAAATGATGCTTTAAAGATTAGATGTATCAGGCCGTGGATTTGGCTCAGTGGCGCCACTGCCTGCCTGGCAAGCACAAGGGCCCAAGTTCGATCCCAGGTACAACAACAACAACAAAAGATTACATGTATTATATGTATCTGATTAAATTTACATGTTCTGATGTCTTTAGTAAAAATATATTTACTCAGGGAAGGAGAAGAGAAAGAACACTGAATTGGAAGAATTTCTAGTGAAACCATTTGTGCTAAAGTAATCTAGAGAAGAGGAATTCATGAAACTACCTTAGGAACTACTAACACTACCTGACAGGCTGTTGATATAATTCAGCTTTCACCTTCACAAATGTGTCCTGGAAGTTAGTATTTTTAACCTCCTTTAATTAGAGTATGACACTCTGTTCTTCTAGTAAAATGACACGTGTTTACTTGTCATTGAAAATATGTACTGTTCTCACACATCTTTGAACCTTACTGAAAACCACCTTCCCTATAGAGACCTTCTGGGTTAGTATGTATAATCAGTGGCAAACAATGCCAAGAATGTTCCCATGTAACCCAAGCCACAGACAATCAGGTGAAAATGATATGTAAAATTTTTCCAGATATGTTGATCATATAAATAATAAATCACCATTTTAAAAATAGAACATAATTGAAGTTACCTGCGATTATTTTATCTGTGGGAATATTGGCTATTTACAAATAATTAACAAGAAATTTATATTTAATGTAATTTTATATGCTTTTTTTCCACCAAATATTTTGTAGCATGTATTTGTTTCAAATAAGTTAAAATAAGTATAACCATAAAGATAAAAAAAAATCTAATTCTATATGTGTGTACAGAAACTTTTGAGTTTTCTTGGATATATTTTCTGAATTCAGAGCAGTACTTGGCACATGATAAGGGCTCAGTAAACAATTCAAAATCAAATGAATCCTAAAAACAAAACTTTGAGTAATGATATTTTAAATAATGTAAATCTATAATTCAAATAAAAGCATATGTAGATTATAATAGACCGAGTCATCAAAGGATTTTGAAATATAACATATTTGTATATGTTATATCTATATTTTTAAATCTTTGAGAGCCCTTTTAAAAATGTGCAAAAGGATTTCAATTACCCACAGGGCTTTATTAATGAAATAAAATCAAAATTAATGATGTTTTCAGTGAAGTTTGTTGAATCATTTCAGCTGTCTCATGAAAATGCATTGTCTAACAAATGTCATTTGGAAATAAAAGAGCAGGAAATGGACACAAATAATTGCAATCCACTTGGTCTAAAGGCTTCTATTCAGAAGTACAACCCTAATGTCACACGATTTCCGAAAACTGGCAAATAATTTTCTGGAAGTTCTAGCAAAGGAAATCATTCAGTATTACTAAAAGTTCAGTGATGAGAACAGTTCTGTACGGTCAGTGAATAGTAAAGCACACTCTGTAATGCACACAAATAGCACTGAGAAGCAGTGCTGCTGTCAAAGACATGGACATGATGCAGAGAGATTTTCTAAGGAATTCAGAATTTTTGGATGACGTATCATTGATGTCAGGTTTTGGAGGGTTGGGCAGATGTTTTCTGAACATACTGTAAACTCGCCTGATCTGTACACTGGCCAAGAAAAGCAGGAGTTAAAGGATGGAGGGAGCATTGGAGCCTCTCCTGTGGACCGTGCTTAAAAGCCGTTGGCATAGGCCATGACAGCGTCAGTGATTTCCAGCTTGCTGTTGAAGAGATCAGACAAAGTTAAGTGAGGTGTGAGACATCATGAGGACACGAGAGGATGAGGGGCTGAAGTCCAAGCTGGGCATTTTCTGAAACGTGCCGATATCTGCAAAATCATACAAGAAAAACAAAGCAGAAAGCGTTCTCTGAAGTTTCATCTACAGTTTCTTAAGAAATCACTCAACTAAAGCTGGAAATAGAATAAGACACAATGACCTTGCGATATTCCTGTCTCTAAATATGAGCATTTGATTAGCATTTATTGAACGATAGCTTTATTTTAAATTAAGTTATTCACAGTAGATTCTTTCCCTTTTCAAAGTACTGAGCTAAATCCCCGGCCCTAGTCTCTGCTTTTAAATTTATACCATGTTTTTTTCTATGTCAAGAAAGTAAACCTTCCTTTTTTTTCAGGCAGACACACACATTTTTGAAACATGGAGGTAACATATCAATATTTCAACTATTAATTAGTAATGGATTATGTTTTTAAAACATTTTTGTGGTACTGGGTATTGAGCCCAACCCCTTCACAGTGAGTAATCCTGATACATGGCTTATAGTAACCTCATTATAAAGCCCATGCTGGCCTAGAGCTCACGGTGATCCTCCTGCCTCAGCTTCCTGAGTGCTGGGAATACAGATGTGCACCACAACGCCATGCTGGTATATATGACTGAGTTTATTAAAATCACAAGTTTAATATTAATATATTTGTACATAGACCTGGTACATTTTTATAAAATTATAAACATGATTTAATAACAATTGAATAATTCTAATATTTGCAAGATGTGAAAACTGAAAGAAGAATCATAAGTATAATTTATCATAAGCCTTTTGAGCATACTGAATATTTCTTCAATAGATGAAAATTCTATTGCTTTAAATATTTTAAGCTTCTGAAAAAATATGCTATAGGGAAACATGGCCTACATTTTTATGTTAGAGAAAAATCTGAGGAGCTTTTCATTTTCATATCTTTATATTATGAAAATCAAGTAATTATGGTGAGTGATATAATTTACAAGATCTGAAAAGAGATGCTCAAATTTCTTGATGCCTCTAGGATGTAATTAATCAAGTAGAGAAGGATTGTAATTAGAGGGCCCCTGAAAGATAAAGTGCCAAGTTTCTTAAAGTGCCTACCTTAGAGAATTCCAAGTATTCATGGAAAAGATCAGACTAGATTGTATAATCTTGCTGGAATGATTGGTTGGCTTGTCATGAGCAGACCTACACTGGATTATGTGGCTTATGCAGTTTGCCAAGTGTAATAAAGTAATCAAATGAGGTCAAGTTTAAAATTATCTAAATACTGAACAAAAGCAAACCATTTTCTGATGAATAACTTCAACTAACTGCTTAATACGAATCAGAATTGACCCTCTTGACACTGATTTCAGGGTTTGCTTTGTTTCCATGCCATGTTGGTAGCAGCCTTCATTCCCCCCACACCCCGACACCTGTGAGCCATTTGTGATTCCAGTACATCTCTCTCATCGTCATACCCAATGTATGACAAAGAAATATTAGTTTACAAATCAGAGCAAACTCCATCTATTCTCTTCTGTTTTACTCCAGCTACTGTGGTTGAGGCTATCACCTGTTTCAGAGCCTCAAATCTAATGTCCCAAAGGGGATTTGTATTTCTCTATCCTCACTCTCCCTTTTCCGTATAGCAGCCAAAATGAAAATGGTGTAAAAAGGCAGACGGGGATGTACTGTGTTAAAAGTAATCAAAGGAAAGATTATGTTTTGATAGGATGACATTGAATTTGCAGATGGTTTGGGTAATATAGACATTTACACAGTGTAAATTCTACCAATTTGTGGACATGGGCAATCTTTTCATTTATTATATTTCTTTCATTTTGCTTTACCAATATTTTATACTTTTCAGTATACAGTTCTTTCATATCATTTGTCAAGCTGAGTATATTTCTGTTGTTGCTAATGCAAATGGGACTTTTTCTTTAAATTTCATTCACTTCTGGATAGCTATTAGTGTATGGAAAGCCACTGGTTTTCATACATTGATTTTATACCCAGCTATGTTACCAAATTTACTTGTCAGTTCTATTAGTTTTGGGTGCAGTCTTCAGGATCATATGGTCAGTGAATAAAAGACGATTTTACACATTGCCTTCCCTTTAGGAGGCCCTTTATTTTTCTCTTTCCTAATTTCTCCTGCCAGTACAACCAGTGTTGTGTGGTATGAATAAGTAGTATGGGTGGACATCCTTGTCCTGTTGCTGATTTTAGAGGCATTCAACATTTAGACCACGGCTGCCCGTGTAATTGTCATTGACGGCCTTCTTTGTGCCGAGGTACCCTCCCTCTCTATTTAAACTGTTCAAAGTTTTTATCCTAAAGAAATGTTGAACTTTATCAAAAGCTTTTTGTGGATGTGTTGAGAAAAAGTCACAAGATGTTTATTCTTATTTGCTTAATGGGGTATATCAAATATATCGATTTTCATAAATTGATCTTTGCATCTCAGTGGTAAATTCCACTTGATTTTGGTGTTTTTCTAAAAAATTGAAAACACAGACCTTAAATTTGTATTAAATTTCAAAACAGTCTTAAATAGCTGAATCAGTCTTAAGCAAAAGGGACAAATCTCGCAATATCACACTGCATGATTCGTGCTTTGAAAATACTATAATGGGGTGGACAGATGACATGATCGAGTTCCAAAAGCAAAATATTTTATAAAATCAGGCATTAATGGGTCTCTGGATAGTCTGAAACACATGTGAGGAAATTCCACCTTTCCAGGCATCTCTGGCTTGCTGTTCACTGCTCTGCAGCCTCCTGATAGATAGTTCTTTGTTACAGAGATTCAATCTTCTCCACCGGTAGTTTCTCCGCCGGTAGTACTGAACTCTTTCTCTATGGAGCTGCACTCACCACTGTGTGCTTGACATCTTTCTTTCGTATCCCATCTCTGTCCCTGCCTGTCAGGTCTGGTGGTGATTCTGGCGCCATCTTCTCAAAAACGTCAGGGTGTTCTGTGGATGTAAAGCTGCCTGTTGCGGCTATGTCTAGACGTCCCCAGAGCGTCATGGTGGGCTTTGCCAGAGGTGGCTGGGTTTAATCCACGGTGCAGTGCCAGGCTCAAGAGCACTAGCTTTAAGGGTGTGAGTGCTGCCCACCCAGAGTAGCCTGGATAAAATAAAAGAAGCAGGAGGATGCTGCTAAGGCCCCTTGTTGCTTTCGCTGTCTTCTGCCTGCCATGAACTGTTTCTCCTCTGAAACGCCCCTCTGCCAGGCCACTCTGCTTTGGATCCAACCAGTTATGGGCTCAAACCTCTACAGACTGTGAGCTAAACAAACCTTTTCCCTGTTAAACTTCAGTGTTGAGTATTTGGACTCAGCAATGAGAGAAAAGTAGCTTAGACGGCACGCACACCGATAGACCTGATGTTTCTCCATAGGCCTATTTCTATTTCTGCCATCTGTTGAGATACTTAAATTAATTTATGTATCAATCTCTTCAGCACAAGTTTGTCCAACCACATCCTTGTTATTCTCTTCAGAGTATTTGTTAGCACAGAGTTAAAAGAATACGAATTTACCAGGCATTCAATTTCTGGTTTGTCCTTGCTCAATACATCCTACCTCAGTTTATCTTTTCCTCTCATTACTTCTTTGTAAGTATCAAAAAAAAATGCCTTCATCACTTTTTGGAAACTTCTAGCTAAATGTACAATTTTATTGCATGAAAGTTTCACTTTCTACTGCACACAGAACAATTCAATCATGGTTTTTGTTATTTCATACCAAGAATTGCATTTCCTCATTTTTCTGTAACATTTTCTTAGCATTTCCATCTGAGATATTGCCAGGAACAATTTTAATGTTCATATTTGTATCAACATTGGTCATTTTTTAAAATTTAAAAAGCTATGATTGGAACACTACACTCACATATTTATGAGTTACAGCTTGATTTGGGTTTCATACATGCATTGGGTAGTGATCGAATCAAGCTCATTAGCATAACTGTCACCTTAAACTTTTGTTATATCTCAGTAAATATGATATCCCCCTAGTAAAGAAGTCACCCAAATTTCACTAGTTACTTCCACCGAAGAAAAGCTATGACTCTCCTTAGTTTCAATTTCTCTGCCATCCCATGTGATAATACACTTTCTTACCTCCATTCTGTCCCTGCCGAGGTTGGAGCGCTCTGGTTCTTGGAAGGGTCAGTTCCTTTTAGTACTTCTCTCTTTCTTTCCAGCACTAGCCCCTGAGGCTCATGTTGGATGCTTGTTTCGTTGCTTTGGGTTTTCCCGCTCACACTTGCCCCCTGACGCGGTTATCCGTATGCGTTGCTTCCGTATTGCTGCCTCACGTTTCTGCCTCTCTCTGAATGTCAGACCCCGGTAAACAGAGACGCTGGCCTTACCTGTTTTGTCACATCCGATCCTCATCACAATGCCAACAAGTCAGAAACTGCCCAGTTTTGAAATCAGCGGCAAAAAGCACGCAATCCACCCCGATGGGTCTGTGGGGAAGTGGAATACTTTCCGAATACCCCCGGCATCTCATCTGGCACAGCTGACAGGCAAGTCATTGTGGTCCTAGAGCAGGTGTCTCAGAGTAAGCCGTGGCTCCAGCTCTGCCATCACCACTGTGGACTAATACTCTGCCATTCTGGTTTTGACTGACCTTGGAGACGGCTCATTTATACCAGCTAATATGTATTGTATTATAGACATGCAGTTTTCAGTTACTTTAGCAATTATTTTCCTTTCTTTCTCTTTTGCTCACATCTCTCAGTCTGTCCCTCGCTATTTGTAACAAGTTCTACTTACCTTTATGACCTACACTTCTTCCTAACATCTTTTGTTGTCCAGATATGTTCACTTTATTTCTTTCACTGATAGACCCATTTATTTCTAAAAGGCTGATTTCTTCTGTATCCGTCCTCTTAATTTCACTAGTTCTCATTTCAAGTTGCTTCTTCTGACAGTGGCGTGAGACTTCCTCATAAATACTGCTGCAAAACCAATTACCTTCCCTTTGTAGGATTTTTCCCTGTTTTAATTTTACATATATTAGTGTAAGTGAGCAATGTAGGCCCCTATCAGAGTGCAACACCAGGAAGGCAGCACAACGCCCGAGGGCCTGGATGGGAACGGGCCCCTTAGTGTTGAGTTTACTACGTGACTGTTCACTTCCTGGCATGATCAATGGCAGTCCCTCCAAGGGTGAACTGAACATGGACAGAAGATCCTGAATAATCTGCATGACAACAGTGGGAGGGAAATTATGATGAGACAGATCTTAGGCCTCACAGGAAGTTTTTAACATGCTCTTGTTTGTGAACGAAATACCTTATTTTGCAAATGACATGCTTACCAGAATACTCGGTATTTCATTACTTATGATGTGACAAGTGATTTTTAAGCATTATCTTTTTTTACTATTCACAACACTTTGCCTGGAAGACATAATTAATCTCAACTTTTGTAAATAAAACATCCATTTTGGTGCCAAACAAAATTCAAAGAATGATTTCTTGCAAATAACTTAATGCAGCCTCCTCCGATTTGTGAGTGAAAATCATTGTAATTCCACTTCCATGGTGATGTTGAATTATTTGGAGAAAGAGAGTGTGTGTAGAAGGGCCTAATTTAATCACATAGTCCTGTTTTATTTGTCCATTGCTTTTTACTTGGTATAAAGCCCTGGATATTCTAACTGAACTGCATTTGCAGCCCTACTTTTATTTTTTGTTGTGAGACAGGGCCTCACTAAACCCCGAAGTGGCCCAGGCTGGGTAGGCTAGAAGGTGTGATCTGCCTGCCCCGTCTCCCAGAACATTGTACCAGCTCCCCAGGCCACTTCAGTCTTTCCTAAAGGAGCAAACTGTACTGGCTGGTGAGCAGAAGGGCAGTCTTTCTCTGTGGCTGTGAAGATGCAGGGAATTGCTTTAGAAAGCATGCAGGGCTCTTCTAGGTGGAAGGTGGCCCACCACTGCACAGCAGCAAGGAAAATGCAGTTCCGATGAACTGTGTGAAGTCCTGAATTCTACTCACACCCTGACCCTGGACACGCATTGTCCCCCACAGCCTCCAGTGAGAATCCAGTCCAGCCAGCACAAATACCCCATTTCAGCCTTGTGAGACCCTGGAATGAAAACAAGGAAGTTAAGCCCATTTATACTTCTGTGCTGTAGAGCCATGAGCTACCAAGTGAGTGTTGCTTGAGCTGCTAAATCTGTGGTGATTGGTTGAGCAAATATAGCGGACTACTTTATCTACTGAATGAGAATTTGACAAAGAAGGTACTAAAGCCAAAGACATATTTGACTTCAGAATCTCTGCCCACTCTGTAAAGTCAATGAAGGTGGTTCATATTTGGGACATATTTTCTCTCGTGTTCCTGACAACCTGGTGGAGCTTTGCAGAGTCCTTCACTGGGCACTGGGCACTGGGGAGCCCACACTCTGGGAGCTGAGGCAAGATTACTGCAGTTCCTCTCCCAGCCTGGGCATCATCGAAGCCACTACCTGAAACCCTGTGTCAAAGTAAAAAGGGGGCTGGAGATTCAGCTCAGTGCAAAGGCCCTAGGTTCAATCCTCGGTACTGAAAGAAAGAGTTGTTCAACTGGCAATCGGGAGACATAAATTCTAGTACTAATATGATCATTAGCCTTATTGTTGTTTTCCATGCCTAATTTATTTTCTTAATTAAAAGGAGATTCTTTCCAGCTCTAATTTCTATTAAATTTCTTGTTTTTTTATCTTTAAACAAGCCTGCCATGAGATGTAGAAATTATCTTCAAATATTTGTTGATTTCTTCAAATTGTCCAGCATAGAGATGATGATGATCAATTATTGTATATTTCATCATTATAGGTCTAGGATAACTGTTTTATAGCATCTCTACCATTTTCTCCTAGGAATTCTCAACCATGAGTGGTATTCTGAGTTGGTAATACTATTTATTTCTAATACTATTTATTTCCATGAAAACACACTGAAGCT
The DNA here is from genome assembly GCF_012274545.1 of Fukomys damarensis. NCBI lineage: Eukaryota > Metazoa > Chordata > Mammalia > Rodentia > Bathyergidae > Fukomys > Fukomys damarensis. Next base: position 44,844,738 of record NW_022900939.1, read on the forward strand.
AACATTCTTCCAGTAACCTCATGGGGAAACGTGAGTTCTTTTAAATATATTTCATCGTAACATCTATAAACTTCATGATTCATCTTGGAGCCAGTGTGTGAATTCACTGGGCCCACGTCTTAGGATGCGGTTGAATTCGTGGTCATTATACTTGAAAGCATATGCCACAAACCTGTCAGCGGTTCACAGCCCCCACCTGCACAATCACGAAGACAACCGTAGAAGACAGCCTTTAAAGGAAAGGGCCGCTCTCCCCTGGCTTGCCTTCTCATTTTTCCTCCCTTTGTTCCCCCTTCATCAGTCCCCTCCAATGTGACCGAGAGCAGCAGGACAGTTGGGAAATAAGTTCTATCTTTCTCTTTGTGTCCAATCATAAGATGAACACTTACTTTCATCTCTTTCAATAGGAGAGCCTGATATAATAATCTGGGTTTTTTTAGTATATGGGCTGTTGAAATGAGCACAATGAACTGGATTTTTATAAAGAATGTCCAAGACTTTTACAATTGTAAAATTTTAAAATATATAAATGCAGAAGCACAGAGTGAGAGTAAGCTTGCACACTCTGAGAAGCAGATAGATAGACTGGGTGTGTGAATGTGAATGTATTTTCTTATTTAACGTGCTTTAAAATGTGTTGTGAGCCAAGCTTCTTGTCAAAACAATATTCAAGCCCTACATATGTTCCATATAATTTGAATAACCAGTGCATTTTGACGTTAAATCAAAATTATTAAAGCAGTCACCATGGAGAAATTATTTTAAAAGTGTCACTACCCTTATATATGTCAATACAATTTGCAGTTCTGCCAACAAAAAAATATTATGAGGGCATTCGAAGTGTATGATTCCAAGGGCTCAACGATTACATGTGGGGCTGATATAGAAATCTCTCATCTGATAAATAGCCCCACTCAATCACCACAGCGCAGTCTGTGAGCTTTCATCTTCCTCTGGAACATTAAGCTCTGGTTATTGCCTTGGGAAGAATTTTACACTAGATGGACTCCTGTTTGGGTCCATGGGTGGCAGTCTTTAGATTGATCATTCTCTCCCTCACCTGATCTGTGCTCTGTTACCAGGCCGTGCTATTTACATCCGTGCAATGCAGACATTTACCCTCCAGCTCCTTTACCTGCCTTCCTATCCTCCTGCCTGTTCGCATTAGGAACAAATGTCGCGATTTCATCTTTTGTGTGTGTTGATTGTTAGAAAACATCAGCACATCATTAGGAATCTCTCTCTTTAGTGCCCTTGCTATGCAGTTACAGGAAAAGAGCTCCCCACAGTGTCTCACTTTCATAAGCTTTGCTGTAGAAGCATCTTTAAATCATCTGCATTTTCCATACTTCGAGGACATCAATGTTTACCTATTTTGCAATCAAAAGGATGCACTGAAATGTATGCAAACACTTGCTTTTTGAATGAATGAAGCATAATTTTAGTCATTAGAATCATTTAAGCACTCCTGATTCCATTTCTTAAACGCTAGGAAGAAACAAAACAAATTTGGGGAAATATAATCTGAGACAGTCAGTGCATTAGCTAGCACAGATGATCAAGATAAAAATCATTTCCATGCATATTAAGGGGAGAACGACTTGGATTCGAGGTCTACTGTCCCTGAGTTTTACGGAGCGCAGAGGCTGATTAGTGAATAATGGGCCTCAGTGTGATAATCATGCTTACTTTTGGAGGAACACGGTGGCCCAAATATTCCTAAAAATCACCTGGAGCTGGTGCAGCATGTGAACTCGGATTCTAAATTTTGACAGAGAGATAGGAAAAGGGTGCCCGGGTGTTTCAGATAGGGCATTTCAGTGTATGTTGAGAAATTTGCTCACATTCCTTTCTGCAACTGGATCATCATGATTTGGAAGGTACTTCTTGCAGAAAAAAATTATTAGAAAAATTATAGGATATTGATGTTTTTAGAAAATGAATACATGCAAAAGTTCTTAGGCTCAAAAAGAATTCTGTTGAAAACAAGGTTACAACACTGTGGAGATAGAAGGAAAGCCTGAGCTGAGGCTGATGTCGAGGAAATGGAGGATTGTTTTTGTTTATAAAATTTGGCTATAAAGTGAAAATGTGCCCGAATGACTCAAATTTTTTCTAATTTGTGCAATAAAGAGAAAATGGAACATGGGCATTTGACGGGGAGACAGGGACTTAAGAGAAATGTAACATTATCGTCGTTCATGTTAGTAATCATATTCATTATATTTTTTCACATTATTACTGTGATGCCCTTAATATAATTGCATTAGTGAGAATTCCACAGAAACAGGAAAAGTAGAATGTGTATGTGTGTATAGCACATGCAAATATGTACACAAATGCATACGTGTAAATAGAGAGACACCTTTAGTTTTTATTGTGAAGAATCGCTGTATGCGAGAATAGAGGATAAGAAATCTACAGCTCAGAAAGCTAATATTTTTTTAATTTACTTTATGGGTACATTCTAGGTAGACAGTACAGTTACATTCACTACTGGGATCTAGCTAGTGTTTCCAATTATAAGTTGAGCCCATGTCTGAGGACAGAAAACCAATGATACACCTGAGAGACAGGAGGCCAGAAGGGGATTCATTCTTACTCTGCCCCTTGTCCTACTTGGGCCTTCGGTGGGCAGTGACAGCTACCTACACAACTGCTTCACTCAACTATAAACTCAGATGTTAGCCTTGGCAGAAATAGCTTCAGAGGCACATTTAGAAATGACATTTAACAGTTCTAGGTACTCAAAGGTCCAATCAAATCAATACATACAATTAACTATCTCGTGGTCTTATTTTACTTCATAAAGTAATAGTAAAATGTTATCTGTTTCACAAAAGTTTATATAGAAAATTACTCTGTGAAATCTGCTATGTATCACCACACTGAACAATCCCTACATTGACACATTAATATTAAAGAGATACCTCACTTTAGATCTAGAATCTCTTTTCACTGAAATATGAGCTATACACAACAGCTAGCTGGCCATACAGAGAAGAGCATGCTCTGCACTTCTTTTGAGGGCAATGTATTGTAATAGTCTTACTTGCTGACTGATTTCACTCAGGGAAGTCTCCTGTAAGACCATAATCTCTCCTCTCTCTCTCTCTGCCTTCATCTGCCCTTCTCAGCTGTCCAAAGCTCCCAACCAAGGAGCGCTGAGCTGCGACCTCTGTCCCAGCCTCCTGGTGGTGGAGTCTTCTGTCTAATAGTCTTCCTCTCTCCATGCCTTCCAAGAATGTGAACAGCAAGGATTCTAGAAACAACATGAACTCTGAATCTTATTCACTAATCTTTCACCTCCTGACTTAGTGCATCTCGGAGCCATTCTTTCACATTGCACTGCAGAGGCTGGAAGAGGCATTTTGTGCTTATGGTGTTTTTCCTTCCACTGAGCCTATTCTTGGTTGAACAAATTTTGACGTATTCATTCAATACTCCTCATAAGTAAGAAATGTGGATTTTACTTTTCTCTTGGTAGCAGAATTGCTCAAAGTCTTTGAAGAGAATGGGCTTATACAAACTGTCTCTATAAAAGGGCTGACTTAAAAATTACATGAAGCACAGCCTAAATTGAGAGTAACAGAAGAATGGTGTCTTGAATGATTTTCCATGTAAGAGGGGACCTGAGCTGGATCAAGGCAGTGGAAATGAAAAAGAAAGGGTGGTTAACCTGATACTGTAGGTTTGTAAAGGATGAGACACTGAATTTATCTCTGTGGTTTTGAGCCTGAGTCATTTACATAGAGACAACATTTAGAAAAGGAAGAGAAGGAGCTTTGCTTCTAGGATTGCTAAGATGTGCTGTGGTAAGGGAAAAATGATAGAAGCTTTACTTTAAACCTGAATGTAATAAAATTATGGAAATTTCTGGTAAAACAAAATAAATGAGCATTTGAGACTTGATAGAGAAAATGAGTACAAATGAATATTTTCATGGCTTCTATGTCGAAAGCATGTACAATAGGCATATTCCTGCAGAGACGGGGGAGGGAAGAAAGGCCCAGGAAGGCACAGATGTGAAAGAGAAGGGAGAGAAATTGGTGGTTCAATGCAGCCAGAATAGAATACACTGTGCTTCAGCAAATCTAGTGCACCATCAGCGGTGGGACACAATTATTTTATGTGTCATAGAGGAAGAATAAATAGTTTAAAGTCAATATGAGCCTCTTAGAACCCAGGCCATCCATTTTCCTTAAGGTAGGAAAAGGGGAAGAACCAAGAGCCAAGGACAGATTGCAATGATGAAAAAATTGTGAGGGGTTTTACAGACTGTTTACAACACTGACTCACATAGGTTGCATGGAAAGGTGATGGACATAATTAGTGACCATCTAGGAAGTATTCAAAGTGGAAAAGCCTGAAATGTTGAGTGACAGCAACTCCAAATCATGGTTCTTGGCAAGAACTAGGAAAGAACTCAGGGAGATAGTAGTATATCTAGATGCATTAATTTCCAAAGGTAAACCCTGCTAAATGATTGCAGTAGCCTTGACATCTAAAAGTAGAACAGGAATTCTGTTAGTTCTTTCTACTGTGTATTTCTGTTCTTATGAAAGAAAGACCAGCTTGTCCTGGGGACAGTTCCAAGAACTTGGAAAAGAGAGCCTGAATAGTTTCTCTAATGTGAGAATTTGGATTGTAAATAAGAACTAAAAGATATAATAGATAATTTGAAATAGGAAGAAAATGGGCAAAGGGGAAGGGGAAAAGGGAGGGGTAGAAGAATAGAAAGAGGGGAATGGGATTAACATGAGAAAAAGAAAAAATGGAAACAAAGTCTCTGTAAATATGGAGGGCTGGAGGGGTTGAAGGGAGGGCAGGGGAATGGGGAAAAAGTAACCAAGATCGATTATGTAAAGGTGTAAATTCCCCAAACTGAATGCCATTATATTATATACCTTAAATGTACCAATAAAATTAATTAGTTTTAAAAAAGCCCAGATGACAAGTGAGAATATTCATGTACAACTAGCAGGGGAAACAAGAGTCCCAAAAACCTATTATATTGAGAAAAGATGTTCAAAATTGAGAGGTCACACATTTTACTGCTCAGAAAATGCTTCAAAGCTAATATTTTCGAAAATATTTTCCAGGGCTGGGGATTTAGCTCAGTGGTTCCACTGCCTGCCTTGAATGTGCAAGGACCCAAGTTCCATCCTTACTACCAAAAAAAAAAAAAAAACACAAAATTTTTTTCCAAAAGTCAACTGTCATAATTCGTGTTTGATAAATATTTTCAAGAAATGATTTATTATTCAGTATTAAACTTTGAAAATCTTTTTATTCACCAAGAAAAATAAGAAGCAACAGCAGTATAGACACCCTAAACCACATTTTAAAAATTCTTATTCATTTTTCATAATTCTGGATTACAAAAGCACTATTTTCAAGGAACATATGAAAGCAAAGATATATATATATATATATATCTCCTAGCTTGCGACATGCACAGGACATGTGGAGACCCAGGGATGCTAATGCAGTCATGGGTGCCCTTGTTGGAAACTCCTTTAGCAGAAGACAGAAAATACTATCACGCCAGGCCAGTCTCTTGCATCTGTTTTATCAGTCAGTTTGCTGACTCAGAGCAGCATAAGGTGTCCCAGTGTTTAGGTAAATAACACATTCCCAACAAGATTGTTTGTCTCCATGGTCTGTCACATTCAGACTTTCAGAAAGTTGCCTCACCAGTTTCTGGGGTTTAGAAGGGAATTGAGTTCACTATCTGTTCAGTGACTTATGTTTTTGGAAATTTAATACAAGGCTCTGGAATTAAGACTGTTGCATCTGAGAAGTTAATTATGTTCTTTTAGAAAAACGTGGTTGACAGTGACAGTAATGTATTGGAAAAATATAAAATCCTCAGTTTGTAGATGATTTTCAAACTTCTGAGGATTGTGTAATCTCACTTCGACTACACTCAAGCTATGAATGTGGATCTCTGGGCTCAGTTAACTCTGAAATTTCTCTGTCGGCTCTTGAGGATAGGTGTTAGTTAGTCCTAACATACTACTTCCTGTTGATGAACTGAGTAGTCTAATTTAGTAGAAAGAGTCTGGGCTTTGGAGTCGGAATGCCAAGATAATGCCCTGGCACATCTTCTCTTGTGTGAAATATGTGGAACAGAAATTGTCTCACTGCCTCTGGCCTGGTCTCACCAGCCCTGTGTGACCTCTTGCTCCTGATGACAGATTTAAGAGAAGATGGTAGGAAGACAGACAACACAGTAGTCTCAGTTACTATCTCACATTTTGCAGGTCAGTAATTTCTAATAAATCAGTGCTGCAAAAGAGCTCAATGTTCTCTGAAATTTACTTCAACATATTCATTTTAGTTAGTTATTTGCAAGTTTAGAAAGGTAAAATTGAGTAAGGTGAAAATAAACACATGGAAAATGTATCTGTCTCTTCTTTTTTGTCAGGACTGTGTCATATGTTCTTAAGAGAAGTAGAGGAGGGTATTCTTATTTTTATCTATAAAGCACAGGTGCCTAAAACATGTCTTTGACATTAAAATTTTCTGGTAGTAGTAAGTAGACAAAACATTCTCCAAAAAGATTCTTTAAAGGCACAAAAAGGAAAAGAAAAGATTTAAAAGCAGTGGTCTGGATATTACTGTGTCTAAAAGAAATTTCCAGAATATTTTTATTATACTGTGTTCTTTGCATGTCAGTAGCTGCTAACCAGATGTGATTAAAGAGCTGTGGAAATGGGACTAGTGTGATAGATCATCTGGATTTTAAATTACATTTCAGTAACTATCTGTGTCTCTTAACTGCAGCATTGCACAACACAATTCTCGAGGTTGGTGATACATTTCTTCTTACAGTAAAGTTCTAATATCAGTTATCTTACAATTCAGTTCTCCAAGGTATCCAGAGTATTATATAATCCATAGCAAGTAAGTCATAAATCTGAGAGCTATTCATTAGTTTTAAAGGCTTTTGCCACTCTTCTCTGATGATATTGTAAATATGAAGAAGCCCCAAATGTCTTCCTCCCACAGCATGGTTTGTCGTGTAGGAACTAACCCTTAATTAAAATGTAAAGAAAACATCTCAAACCCCACCTTGTATTGCCTATTTTGTACATTACTTACTGAGAATGGCGAAGTCCTCAGAAGTCAAGGGTAATCACAGACAGTTTTCCATTGTTCTGGTTGTTACTGATTCATCTTACTGCACTTGCTCTAAGGTGAGAGTCCAGTTACTGTTCATGCTGTCTTCCTTGACAATATTTAATAGCATCATTATAATATAAAAAGGGAGCCTTTCAAGGCCATGCTATGGAGGCTTACGGTGATGGTATGTACAATAGATATGGTGACTGTTTTATGGACATGGTATAACAATTGTTACAGTGCCACTCTGTTGTCTTTTATAACAAAGATGTAGGAAGGAAGCTTAGGCCCTTCCCCTCACTCTCTGTCCCTTCCCACATGAGGACACAACATCCGTCATTTGAAGGTTTGAAAACATGGCAGCATCAGGGAAGAAGGAAGCAACCTTCACTAGGCACCAATTGTGCCAGTGCCCTGAACTCGGGCAGCCTCCAGAAGTGTAAGGAGTGAACTCTTGGTTTTAAAATTAATAATCCAGTCTCAGTAATGAGTGCCAGGAGCATCAGCAAGCTAAGCATAAATTTGGAGAAAATAGAGAAACTAGATCCATTATGTCTATTCTTAGAAGCAATGAATACAACTCTTTATAAAAAAACCACCTCTGCAGTGTCATATTCTCAATATTTTGTAATGAGCTCTTTCACTGTACATTTGTAAGATGGATGAAATCCACTGCATCTGAGTTCTATGCATTGTCAGTCACAGCAGAGGACACCCAAAAGACCAAGTTGAGTGCTTTTTGGCAATTGTGCAGAACTTTTTAAAATCACGTGTAACTGGTTAAGTTGGCCAAAAATATATGTTGGATTGATAATTATCTAATGAATATTATGTAATATGTATGTATCTGATCTGACTTTTCCTAATGAAGTAGATTTTCTTGTATTAATAGTGAATTACTCAAGCAAAAAGTAATTCAGTATAATTTCATGGGATCAGTGCATTCAAATAAGAGCAGATCTGGAAAGCAGTGCAAATTTTTGTTAATTACAAGACATTAATCACCAAGAATAATGACAATTTGTTTTAGGAATGGAATGCATAATTGGTAAGACTTGAGAAAGAGATAAAAAATTAAATATGGTACCTTAAATTTCACATGTTATATTTTTTTCTTAACTGCTTCTGAATATTGAAAATCTCAGTGCACATGACCATCTATCATGGAACTGTAACTCCTGGTTTAGGGTTTGCATTTAAAATTTAAAAATTGTTAGTTATAGAGACAAGATTAGTGAAATCAAGCAAGGAGAAAGATACCATAAGGAGATCATAAGAATACAAAATAAGTATGTCAGCACTTTTGTTCTAAAACAGGCCCATAGAAAGTCAATAAATATATAAAGTCTACCAATTCCGATAACATTTATTTGATGGAAAAAAGTCATACAAGTAGCTAGTGCACATCAAATAATGCTTAGATGTGTGTGTGTGTGTGTGTGTGTGTGTGTGTATATGTGGAGGGGCATGGAGACTTAGTGTACAAAGACTCACTTTTTTAAGGAAAAAATACATTTAAATTCAAAGGAGAAATGTAATCATGAGACTCTGCAAATAACTTTATTAAATATAAAGAACATAAACCTTAATCTGATTGCTTTTATTATTTATTTATTTATGTTGTAGTTATTATGATGCTGGCAATTAAACCCCAGGCAAATGCTCTACCACCAAGAGATGGCCCAATACTATTTTTTTAATCAAAGAGTGCAAATACATCAAAATGTTCAACTAGATATCCAGGAGATTAAAAACTCTATTGAAAGTGTTCGCAACAGAATAAAAGAATGCAAAGATAGAATCTCAGATATAGAAGGTAGGATTAGTCAGTGACTGTGAAGAGAGAGGTCTCTTCAAAGCAGTAAGGGATCATGAGAAATTGATCTAACAACTCCTAGATGATGCAAAGAAGAATAACATAAGACTGAGAGGAATCCATGAAGTAGCAGGAGAAAATGCAAGTGACTTAAAAAAGCTGTTCACAGAATTAATGACAGAAAACTTCCCAAACAGAGGGGAAGAATTTGACATACAGATAAGTGAGGCATATAGAACTCCAACTAGCCATGATCAAAAAAAAAATCTACACCTAGTCATATAATAATCAAGATCCCAGAAACCCAATAGAAGAACAAAATATTACAAGCAGTAAGAGAAAAGAAACAAATCACATGCAAAAGAAAGCCCAACAGAATATAGCAGACATTTCAACACAAACCCTTAGGTCAAGGAGAGCCTGGAGTGAGGTATTTCAAATCCTAAAACAAAACAACCTCCAACCTAGGCTGATGTATCCTGCAAAACTCTCTTTCAAAATGGATAGAGAAATAAGATACTTCCATGACAAAGAACACCTGAGAAACTTCATGAATACCAAACCAGCACTACAAGGAATTCTAAACAATATCCTAGAAAAAGACAAGGTCACAACACCATGAGGCCCGACAGACCAAATCAAATAGGCAAGGCAAGAAACTAAAAGGAGAGGGCAAAAAATTAAAAAGATTCAACAAAAGAACAATAACATGATAATAGTAAGTCAGTGCATATCAGTTATAATCATCAATGTTAATGGCCTCAATTTACCAATCAAGAGAAATAGAGTGGCAGAATGGATTAAGAAGCAAAATCCAACAATATGTTGTATACAAGAAATACACCTAGTGCAAAAAGAAGCCCATAGACTGAAAGTGCAAGGTTTGCAAACAATTCTCCATGCAGCAGGAGCCCAGAAAAAAGTAGGGGTAGCAATCTTATTCGCAGACAAAGTAAATTTCAAACCAAAACTGATTAAAAGAGACAAAGAAGGCCACTACATCCTTGTAAAGGGAACAATTCAAGAGGAAGAGATGACAATCATAAACATATATGCACCAAATATTAATGCCCCCAACTATATAAAACAAATATTAAGTAACATGAAAAACCAAATAAGCCCTAATACAATTGTAGTGGGGGATCTAAATACCCCACTATCACAAATAGACAGATCATCTAGGCAAAAAGTCAACAATGAAATACTAGAACTGAACCAAGCTTTTGAATGCACGGACTTATTAGACGTCTATAGAGTGTTCCACCCCACAAAATCAGAATATACATTGTTTTCAGCTGCACATGGGTCATTTTCCAAGATAGACCACATAATAGCTCACAGAACAGGTTTCAATAAATGCAAAAGAATTGAAGTTACTCCCTGTATATTATCAGATCATAGTGCAATTAAGCTGGAGATCAACAGCATAAGAAACCATAGGAACTTCACAAACACATGGAAGTTGAACAACACTCTCCTGAACAATCAGTGGATCACAGAGGATATTAAAGAAGAAATATATCAAAATGTGGTTTTTCTCATTAATAAGCATTGTATGTGCTAGGTAGAAGTACAGAAATTCAAGAAAATCTAACAAGTAAAGATTGTGAAACATCAATGTCCAGAAGTCACAGTTGTAGCTGCACAGTGTCATGACATAGTGAAGGTGAACACTAATTCCCTTTACAATTAGTTTTGTGCAGTGCATGGTACTCCGTTGGACTTATTTTTATTTACCAATGGTATCCTCTGAAAACCTCTTCATGCATTGCACTAATTTTCCACATCGGTTAAGTAGCTTCCTAAAACTCCACCATGAGAGTATGAAATAATGAATGTTTCTTAACTTTATGCACCTGTGTGTTTTACACTTTGTCCATTTGAGGATCATGCTTGAGTAGTCATCTTTCGGGTGCATCCTGAAACATTGATGCTCATTTCCTTGAGTCAAAATTCTAAGTGAAATCGCATGAAGAATACACTGCTTCTGTCTTTTGTCAGATTTTAAGGAACTGTTTACCAAATTTGGCTAAATTACTTGCTAAGTGATGTTACTTTCTAAGTCTTGGCTGGATTTCACAACTCGCAGACCAATCAGGCATGGAAGTGGGAGACCATTTGACTGCACAGCCACTTCACCTGGACACTGCCATTTTTAAAAGTCACTTGAATAGTCAATTCAAAAAATCATGCCCCACTTTTAATATGCACGTCACATGTCACTGCCTGAAAGAGATACACACAGTAAAGAGGTTAAACATTCATTTGTTTGACAAAATATATTCCCCTAGAGGAAATATTTCCCAAGATAAATTACCCATGAAAACAACAGCTCAGAAAGGATGCATGTGTGAGCATTATGTATAATGACCTTCGTCCATTATTTGGATTAGTAAAATGTTGAAACAACTGACCATTATTAAAATGTTAAGCACATCATGACAAATATTCTTCCTGAAAAATTATAATTATGCTACCTTTATTTTGTGTATGCCTGTATATACATATATGTACGTAGAAAATAATATATGTATCATATATATTCATGAAAATGTGCACATATTTGCAATGTTTAAAATCTCATACCTAAATATGATATCACCAAATGGAAAAGTCTTAACATTTTGTATTTGTATAGAAGACTATATATTTGCAAGGAGAGCCATGAAAAGCTCAAAATTTTAATTCTTCATTTGAATAGGCCCAAAACGAAGGTGGAGATGAAGTTCAAAGATGCTGTTTACCGCTCACTCTGCGGGCGGTGCACAGGACCTGTTCTGGCATAGATGGGCTGGGATCAGTGTCAGGAGAGCAAATCAGAGAGAAGCCCTTCGGGAGGACAAGACAGACCTGCCAGTGTCTCAGTCCGTGCTGTGGCCAGCAGTTTAGAGTGGAAAATAACCCTTCCTCTTCAGAAACAAAAGGACCTGGAAGGTATACAATTTCTGAGGCTTTTAATTAAAAAAACAAATCAAAAGAATTGTAAATATGGAATCAAGCATATTAGAAGAAACTTTGAGGCGAAGGCTCTGAAGTTTAAATTCGTTAGGTTCAGAACAAATTCATTTTAGTTTCTGCTTTCCTTAGTACAGTGGAGCATGAAAATGTCGCAAAAACATGTTATTAATTTCCATTGCTTTTCATATATTCAATTATACACAAACTCTAAAGACTAAGTCAATTTGTCATACAATTAAACTCCATAATTTAAATTATCTAGTGATCTCATTGATTTCAGATTTAATATTAAAGTGCTAAGAGCCTCTCCACTGTTTGAAATGAATATTTTAATCTTTACATCAAGAACATGTTTTTGTGCAAAATATATCGAAATTATTTGAGCTGTACATTAAATGCTTCCAGAGTCTTTAATTTTAAAACAAGTTAAACATAAAATATTAGGTAGCCATTATAGAACTTTACTTCTCTACTGCAGTTTATGAGTTACCAATAAATTCCAAGTATATTCATTTGATCTCGGCACTGCGCATTCTGTCACGCTGTCCACAGGAAACAGGAGCCTGTGTGCGGCAGCAGTTCTGAGTGGCTCTGTCCAGGTCTGAGCTTCCTTGATGGGAGGCTTCGACTCCATGTCTTCCCATCAGAAATGATGGGGCAAAGAGATATCACATGGGAAGGAAAGGACTGAAGTTATAATGACAGAGAGGTTTGATGGTAAACATATTACAATCAACTCTTTTTGGTTTTTTGAGACAGAGTCTCACTATGTAGTTCAGACTGCTCTGGAACTCACTGTGTAGCCGAGGCTGGTCTCGAACTCACAGCAGTCCTCCTGCCTCAGCCTCCCAAGTGCTGGGATTACAGGCATGCACCATCACGCCCGGCTCTACAATCGACTCTTAAAAGAAGAAAACGAGAGAGTTGGAGCTTATTCGTAATAGTTTCTAATCCCCTAAGTGCAGCCTTGCCATAAGTTTCATTTCGATAAACCAGAATTAATTCACATAGCTCACAAGATTCTTAAAATTAATATTCAGGTTTTGTGAGTAATACAAGCTGGTCCTGTGGTATTATTGGAGTGGAATTTCCTGACTCTTATTTGTAGCTTGACTAGGATACTGCAGAATCGAGGGACAAGCCAGGTAGTAAATCGTGGGAGTAGATAATCACAGGAGGAGATACGTGCAGGGTGTGTGTGTGCCTGGAAGACAGTTTCTCAAAGTGTTTCGGAATAGCACAGTCAGCCTCCATAGTTCAGCTGAGAATTGAAAGGTTCCATGCAGCAGGATTTTAGTACCACAGTGAGTACTAAAATAATAATAAAATCACTTTGTTATTAACATTCATTGAATCTTAGAGACTAGGAAAGCACTGTGGTAATGGCAAGGTGACAGATTTAGGCAACATCTCTACCCTCATTTTACTATAACAAAATTTAGCGACAAGGTGACATATAACTCTTGACACCAGCTAGGATTCAACTCTGGGAATCCAGTAGCAGAGTGTTCAGTACTGAACATTCAAATGATTGTGTGCATATTATGAGACTTTGAATTTAATTGTATAAAAAGTGAGAAAAACACTGAAAACAAGGTGGCAGGGTCAAGACAACACACACAGTAAAGGGGCAATGTTGTCACTTTGGTTGAGAATTAACATGGTTTCTTGGTCAGATTTCCCATGGTTGGAGCACAATACCCAGCACTGACAAGTTAAAAGAGGGGAGGATTAATTTGGTTCATGTTTCCAGGAGATTCAGGCCATGGTCAGTGACTCCAGGGCAGGAAAATCACTGCAGAAAGCTATGGGGGAGCAGAGATGCTTAGTTCATGATGGTGGTGGAGGGACAGAGCAGAAGGGTGAGGGGACACAAGGTCACGTCTCATGGCCCACCTGGAAAACTGCAGAGTGCACTTTACTAATCCCCTGGTGGGCTGCCAGGATGATCAAGTTGACGTAAATAAGCTTAACCAGTACATACTGTCTAAATCAGCATGAGAATCGTGCCATTAAACTTAAGTGATACGTAAAATGCATTGCCAATTCTTTTGGACTCATATTCAGGTCTCTAATTTAATTTTAGTATAGCACTATCTTAAACTTTTCTAAAAGTTTGATAAAAATAAAATCTCTCTGATCTCATAATCCATATTACCTTCTAATGTCTTAATTTTGTCTATGTGTATTTATGCCTAAACACATTGATAGAATTGACAAAAATGATATAAACCTGCATTCCCAAATGTCACAAATTTTGTTCATGCCCCAGGACACTGAAAACAGGATGTCATTTGTCAGGTTCTAATGAGGCTTTTATGAGACTTTGAATCTTATTTTTTTAGTTGTCAAAGAAAGATTTCTAGTGCTTAAGATTCTTCCTATGTAGACAGTAATTTTAACGAATGATGACAATTAAAGAGAGGCTAAGTTTTGATTGTTCTAATCTGTAGAAAGTTACAATCTAGTGAGCCTCAAAATATAAAAGCAAATATAGACTCACTAGTATGAGAAACTTTTTTCAAGTTGAGTTGTTATATTTAACTTCGGTGGTGGTGACAAAGTCGGTGCTGCTTTGATATGTAGTACCACACACTGCCTGCTGGATCCTGGAGGGGCGTGGACACTCCTAGGAGAGAGGGGTCAGCCACAGGGGCTCCACTCAGTGGCTGCATCTGTGCTCCAGCCTTTTATCCCAGCGCTGCTCACAGTGCACCCCGAGAGCCGGTCTTGCAATTTGAGGTGCAATTGCCCTTTGCCCAAAAGTTAAGATAGATTGAGATATTCCTATCTATTTTCATTATACGCAAATACAGACAGCATGCAATCGAAATCTTTTCACAAAGCCATTTTTCTTCTGCAAACCTATTTCATGTTGCTGTACATTGCACTGGCATAACTGAGTGTATCTGTGCGCTGCAGTGTGATCTATACATGTGTATGACGTGTGTTGTTCAGATTTGGGTAATGACCATATCCATCCCCTCAGACGTCTACCATTTCTGTTTGGTGAAAAGTACAAAGTTCTCTTCTACCTATTTGGAAATGTAAAGCATAGTTCTGTGACTCTCGGGTACCCTCCTCCGTGAGAGAACATGGCAAACCGTGCCTACTGTTTGTAAATTTGCGTGCGTTCCCAGCCTTTCCTCCTTCCATCCTGCCTGCCTGGATCCTGGTCTAGACCGTTCCCCTTCCTCCTCTCCAACTTCAGCTTTTGCAGTTTCACAAACCAGTGAGATCACGTGGTATTTGCCTTTCTGCGGCAGTTTTATTCCATTATATGTCATTTCCCCAGCTCATCCATATTGCTCAAGGCGAGACTTCATTTTTTCCTTTTTGATTAATGGTAGAAGGTATTGCGTGGCATAGACATACCCTACTTTCTGTACATGTGTGGACGCGTACTTTAAAAACTTTGTTCTGGATTGTCGTAAAAAGCGCTGCCATCTGGATCAAAGTGCAGACAGTTTGTCAACCACAGAAGTAGCTGCAGGACCGTTGGATCGACCTGTTTCAGATTTGTAAGAACCATCACACTTTTTTCCTAGGGATTGTATTATTTTGCATTTCCACTAACAAACTCTAAGAAACCCCATCCTGTCCCTCTGTAGCAGCCTCTCAGATGCTCAGGCCGCAGGCTAGACCTGGGGTGCGGCGCTGACCATGCCTCGGGCTGTGCCCTGGGTCGGAGGGAGCCCCCTGCCCAGCCCTCACTCGCATTGGGCAGGCGAGCGGGGTGCTGGCCTTTGTAGTGTCATTTACAGCGCTCCCACTGTGGGCCCGTGCAAGGCTGCGGTACACACATAGGATGAAACCTAGCGTGATGTTGAAATTCAGTGGCAATTTTTGCATAATTAGAAATGAGGAGCTGCCTCCACTTTTCTTTATGAGAACTAAGCCATGGAATGAATTCTCGGCTCTCAGATGTGTGGGGTGGGAGGGGACTGTGGCAGGTGTGATGTTTAGAGCCCTGCAAGAATGCTCCTTACATGAGGCTGGTCTAGAGCTGTGATCTCACTGAGGCCATTACAAATCAGTGACTGCACAGGTGCGTGGAGTCCCCACACCAGCCCTGTGGAACAGAAAATGTCACTTTATGTATGGTTAAGTAAAGTTTGCTTTTAGCTTCCTGAGAGGTAACTGATTTCCTAGACACCACGCCCTGGGAGCATAGCTCTGATGTCTATGCAGGGTCACTGCAGCTAAAATAATAAGTGCACCAATCACCTAAAATGTTTCCTTGAGTTTGATGCACATTTCTTACATTCACAGTAGGAATACCTACCAGGGAATTTGTTCTCCTTACACATTTACAGTGCGCTGTACCATATTCTCCACTGTGGGTACTGCATCACACACATTTCCAGAACCTAGTCATCCTGTGTGACTGAAATTTTATACCATTGGCCAAAAATGATCATTGTGCTTATGTGCAGGTCTGGTGACGAATCTTTCATTCTGCCTTTCTATCAGATTGACTGTTTCAAATACCTCACGTAGGTGGGACTGAGCACTATTTGTTTTGATTGTACTAGAAGCCGTTAATTAAACAGTACTTTAAATAGTGAGTTATTGTTTGCCTTGTTTTAGCAAGGGGCCAAGTAACTTGAATGAAGTAAAATCCTCTGAATTTATCAGCGTTCATGTGCGTTAGTAAATTATAAAACACTTGAAGTTCTTGCGTTCTGACATTTCACATGATAGCTACGCTGTGTCCTAAGGCAGAGAACGATTAGCCTATGGAAAAGGAATTTGCCTCACCTATATTCTCTATTTAGACAATTATTCCTATTGTCTAATAGCTTCCAGTGGGGCAGCCCTTGTGTGCCTGTTTGCCCTTGTATGTGTACTGCATGTATTTACCTTGAGTTTCTCACTTTCCACAGTTGCCTAATTGAACTTGCGCTTTATTTTCTATGCCTTTTTGACTCAGTTCGTGTGATCTAAAAAGAGTAAGTAGTACGTGCGAATCCAGGTATTGATTTTACCTGTCATAGCAATCACATAGAGGATGTCTTGAATCTCTTCTTTCAAAGGCCCTTACGGTTCCGTGGGAATGGTCGTGTATGCTTTTCAATGAACTACGAAGTCCTCCAGCATCACATCACATGCCCGTCCCCGTGTTAGGAAGTCCAGGAGAGACAGCCCTGTCTATACCTGGCGTAATACCGAGAAGTGGCCTCCACCCTGTACCAAAGGATGAGGAGAGACGAGACCTAAGTGGACATCATTATCAAATCATTTCACCATCAAGTGGTTACCACCACTTGGCCTGAAGCTCGAGACCACAGTAATGGATTTGGAAAACTGCTGTCCAATTTTAAGATATTTATAGCCAGAAAAATCAAAGCATTAGTAAAAGTTCTTCAGAGAACTTTTGAAAATAAATATGCATCACCTTTTATGGGTTACATATTCACCATAAAATGTTTCCAAATAATGCAGATAGTAGGTAAATGATTGTTAATTAAATACTTAAGCCGTGCTTGTTTAATCCAGTAATTAAAATATCTGGTATTTAAATAATGTCAATTGTTCTAATAATTATGTTTTGCTAATAACTACAATATATTTACTTTGAACTTTTATTGCTTCTAACCAAAAAATTAAAAAGTGTTCTAAAGGAAATATTTATTTCTTGGAACATTTTTTCATAGATCAGGCTTTGCAAGAGAGAGACAGGTTTATATACGAGTGACTTACTGAGGATTGTTTTCCTTCATTTTATTGTCTTGTTTTGTTTTTACAATGCCTGTGAAAGTTACAAAAGGAGAAGCAAGACTGGAAAGTAGATTTTAAGTAAGATGTCGGTGTAACAGAAGCCGCGGTTGATTCCCCAGGAGACTGAAATGAGCTGCGACCCTGCAGGGGGAACCAAAATCGAGTGTCCTCCAAGCACCCAAGACAGTGAGAAAAGGAGACCTGCTCCTGGGCTAGATGAGTCCTCAGCCAAGGGCAACTGAACTTAGGGGAGATCTCCGTGCTGAGTGTTGGTGGCACCTTCTCTGACATCTGAGCAGATGAGCGTTTTCTCTACATGAGAGGGATGTTGCCGAGCTTCCTCCTTGCCAAGAAAATATGCTAGTCTGTGGGCTACCTGGAAAGGTGCCCTGGACGTTATGCCTGGACAGTCGAGGTTTCCCACTAAGGCTGGGACTTCTGTATTTGAACATTTCCTGACAATCCCGGCAAGCGGCATATGTTCTCAGTGCCGTTCCTGCTTGGTAACAGCGCTCTACTTTCCCTGGGTTACCAGCATCAGCCATGTCTGCTCTTTGTCTACTGGGATCCTACAACAAAATATCATAGACTGGGTAGTTTAGAAATAACAAAATGAATTTGTTATAGTTCAGATTCTGGGAAGTCCATGACAAAGGTGGCAGTAGATTTGGTGTCTGCTTAGAGCTAGGTTCTGACTCCTAGATGGCGCCTTCTGGCCGTCCCCGGATGGGGGATGAATACACGGCGGGAGGCTCCTTTGGCCTGTTTCACAGGGGCACTGATCCAGGTGGAAATTGCTGAGCAGACCCCACTGCCTCCCCAGAGGCTCTACATCATCCGCTCATGTTCAGTGTTTCAACATGAGAATAGGGAGAGCAGTGCAAGCATTTGGTTTATCCCAACCTGTAACGAACTTTCTCCTTTGCCTGGTTATTTTCATGCACAAAGAGCCCATGGCAACCATAAATTTCAAGAGACATACATGGAGTGTTGGTGCAAAAATCTCTGTCCTGGAAATTAAGGCCTCTGTACCTATGGAGCCCACATTTTCCATAATTCAAGGCACAAATGACTTGCTTGTACATAAAAATTTTGGCACACGGGCTCAGTCATACCTTTACCTGTTGGTTCTCTCTCCCATGCATCAAACTTGGAGAATAGCTGTGTAGTCAGTCATCACTGGATTAGAGCACACACCGTCTCCTATCCAGACTGTCACCTAGTTGTGCAGCTGCTTTTGTATGGTACGTTTTATTCTGAAACCAGTGGAGCCTCATCATGGTTTGATCACTGCCGTGCTGAGCAAGTCCTTTGGTACAATCAGTTGTTATGAGACAGTTCATATCAGTGGGTCAGCAGTAAGGTGATTCAGGCCCAATCCCAGTTGGTATAGGAGAGGCAGGGAATGCAAAACTTACCTGCCATTTGAGTCATTTCTGGTCACAATGAAGCACTGTCCCTTCATCTAATGTAATCTGCTGACCATCAAGACCTGAAGGCCTCGTTTTCTATTCTTATAAATTAGATTCAGTCTTGGAACACAGGAACCCCTCGGCAGGGTTCACGCATGGCCTTAGCATGCGTTCCATGTCTGTGGTGCCATTGTGGCTCCCATTACCTGACTCCGCTCATGCTGTGTGGTCATTTTGTGTGTGTGGCTCCTACCGTGCAGTACCAGGGCCTTCTGGACAGCCCACTCCATGGTCACATCCACCCCTCCTTCCAGATTGTCTCATATTCTTTCTCCAGCTCAGTAAGGTCATCAGTCTCTGCCTAAACTCCATATGTTCTATTATTTCTGTACACAGAAAATGACCGTATGCTCTGAACTACTCCACCCTCCAGGGTTTCCCTGTCCTTTTATTTTCCAGAGCACCCTCTCAGTGAAGCACCAGGCATGTATCTCATGCCGTACAGCAAGTGAACCCATTCGTGAGCTGCATTGGGGTTTCTTCCTCCTCCTCAAATGATCATGTGCCAGGCCCCTTTCCCCTTAGCTGCAGTGTGGAATGAGGGTATGCACTTGCAACAGAACTCGCAACCTGAGGGGTGGTTCTACCCGAACACTCTGGTGTACTCATACCTGGTGCCTGCTATGCCATCTGGAGTCAAATGCTGCTCTTCCTGCCTGGGGCACAGACCGCTCTGTGCATGTGGATGACTGATGTTTTATCATCAGATGGTTTGTGTGTAGGGACACCGGAATTTTGTCAGCAACTGATTCTCAATTTCACGGTAGTTCTTGACTATGCAAGGCATGGCATTGGTCCAGAGCCCTAGGGTCTTGTGGCTCAACTTCTGGCCTTTCGTGTAAACCTTGCAAGGACCTTGTCCACCAGAAACACCTCCCAGACCAGGTGGTCTTCTAGATGCAAGGCCCAAGCCATGTAGTAGTTTGTACAGCTCCCAGAACTACTACCAAATTCTATTAATTTAGTAAAATTCTTATTCTTATCTCTCTAAATATATCTTCTGCAGTGCTCTTCCTGTCTTTTACTGTAGGAAGTCCAGCCACAAATACATTAGAAACTTTGATATTATTTCACACTTTTTTGATGCTTTATTCCATGTTCTTAATTTTTTTCTCTAGCATGTTTTGTTTGAATAATTTATATTGACATTTTCAAACTGATTCTTTTTCTATTATGAACAATCCTTTGATAACATCATTAAACAAATTATTCAAGTATGGGTATTATCTTTCTTGAATTTCCTTTAAGTATTTTATAGTTTTACCTCCCCCTTGGATATTCTCATTGATTCGTTTAACTATCTGTTTTCCCTAATATATTTCAACACTCCAATCTCATTTTAAATAATCAGTCATTTTAAATTCCCTCTTGAAATTTTCAAACCTTATGTCATCTTTACTTTTCATTATTTTAAATTTTTGTTGTTGTTCTAGTTTTTTTTTATATCTCTTTTTTTAAACAACTTAAAGAAAATAACTATGTATGCCTCTGGAGTTTTCCTTAAAGAATGATCTTGGCTAGCCTGCCTAACTGGAAATATTTATTTATGATTGCTGAAATTGTTTCTTATAAAGAGTTGCAGCAATAAAATATCTTGGTACAAAATTATCATTTTGTATCAATGAAGCTCTTATTATTTTGATATATACTGGAATTCAAACTGGCTAGATGTATGAATATCAATATTCAAATTTATCAATTCTTAAATATATGTTCTGTGATAATTATATACCAGTACTAATTTAGGTACTTCAAAAGAATCATCCTGCTAATTCAGTTGTAATTATCTTCAAAATGTTCCCACAGTTTGGAGATATTGAAAAGACAGGAAACAGACTATTTTGATCATTTGCTACTTAAAAGTTCTTTAGCATTCTTATGAGTTAAAAGGATGTGCTCAATAATAAGTAAGAATGGAAGATAAAATAATAATTAAAATATACTCAGGAAAATCTTATTCTTATTAGGCCTTTTCTTTTCTTTTTTTTCTTTTTTGTTTTGTACCAGGAATCAAACTCAGGACCTTGCTCTTGTAAGGCAGGGGGTGGTACCACTGAGCTAAATCCCCAGCTTCTTATTGGGCTATTTCAAAGGACATTTAAAGTGAATTTAAAATTTTACTACGATTTTGAATAGAAATGGGTTTCAAACAGACAGAGTACGGGGATGAGATCCTGTGCAGAGCTGCGAGGACCAAACTTGGACGTCACGTACTCCACACGATGTTTAATTCTAATCTAGTTTGGTGAGAGCAGTGGACCCTGTCCCTGATATGCTTCAGACACATCTACGGAGATGTTTTTATATAAGATCGTCTGGCCTGCTTCTCAGATTCAGATTTGCAATTTGAATATTTTTAAATCTCCAAAGTTTCCAACACCACTCACAAAAACTCCACAGCGGATTCTGTTCCAGGATTAGTATTTTTAACCAGAACCTAGAGTAGTTGCTAAAGTTAGGCCAGTGGAGGAGGAGACGAATTGACTCGGGGGAGTTAGTTTTAGACTAGGGAGATTGCATTTGACTTGGATCGTGATAAAGAGTTCATTTAAAAACTGTTTTGATTGGCACGTGATATTTGTACATATTGTTCAGTGCAGTCTTAAAAATCATGCAATCCTGTCACTTTTTTACAGAATGAATGGACCTTGATGACATTATAAAATGTTGTTAAATTACAAAATGTCACATGTGAAACAAAAACCACTAAGGTAAGGATCAAAGAGTGACTTTGGAGAACTTTTCCAACACATAGGGCTAACCAGATCAGAAATATCAGTGAACTAGGGAGAAATTATGTAAAAAATATAAAAATCGGAGAAAAGATAAATGATAGATAAATAAGGAGAGAGGTAGAGAGATAGGAACTTGTGTTTATATACCTGTGTTATCCTGACACAGTGTTGCTGGATGTAAACACTTTACTAAATGTATCAGTTTGCATAAAAATAACAATTTATGAACTCTAGTGGTTTATTCGTGAAAAGAAACTTTTTAAAGATACAGAAGTACAATAAAACCTTGGTTTGCAAGCGTAATTTGTTCCAGAAACACAGTCGCATATCAAAGTGAATTTCTCAAGAAATGGAAATTTAGATGATTTGTTCCACAAGCAAAATATATCTATATACAAAAGATTACAATACTGTCATATAATACAAAATTATATATATAAAATATCTCCAACAAATTGACCTGCACTCCCCTATGAAAATTTTTGTGGCTGGTGTGAGGGAGACAAGAGAGGAAGGTTACTGTACAAGATGACTTTCACTGTCACTAACAGAATCACTGCTGTCTATTGGCTCAAGGGAATATTTTTCTTTTTGTGTGACTTTAACAAGAAACCTATCCAAAGGCACTCGCTTTTGACTCCTTTTCAGGATTTAATGGAAATATGACATTTATATTACATTGTAATTGAACAAATTCATTACTCACACTGCTACAGCCTTATGGAGGTGGTGTGCTTTTTTTTAACACAACTTTGCATTTTTATACATCTCCATAATCCCATTTGAAGTGAGAGATTCCTCTGCCTTTTTCTCCTCTTTCTCTACCAAGGAGATCTCCTCCTTAACCTCCATAACCACATACAATCCTAATAAGGGAGAGAAAAGAACCATTAGCTGAGCTGTGATCAGGTGATACTTGGCATGAAATACTAGTCATACAGCAAGACATCACTCATTAACCAAGACAAAATGTATTAGAAATGCTTGCTTGTTTTGCAGAATACTTGCAGAACAGGTTATTTGCAATCCAAGGTTTCACTGTATATGAAGGTAGACTAGTAAGTGAAATTTTCATACACTTAAGGACAAGGAAAGGCACAGGTTCTACAGGTAGCCATCTACTCTGCTTTCAAAAGGAACTGCCTGTAGTATGAAATCAAGGGCTCCAATTTTATAACCATAAACTAAAAATTATTAAATATAAATGATTGTTCTATTGCTGTAGTTCCAAGGATTCTAGTGGGATAGCAGGGAAAAAAGTACAATGATTTTTGTCCCAGTCTTTAATCTTATATAATGGAGTCTGAAATTCTTGGATACCATCTCCTGCACTGTGATGGATGGAGTGGTGGTGAATTCCAGGTCCAAAGGAAATATGCAAAGACTGTAGCACTAAGATGAGCACAGAAATATATGCTGGTAAATCCAGAAGGAGTGATAAGTACCTTATGGTCTGTCAGGCAAGTGCAAAGTTCTGAGACTGACACTTTGACTAAAACCTTGAGAATGTCTAAGATAGTCTATATATTTGTTCTTCAAGATTTGCTCAGATTCATGGAGACAGCCTTAGAGTCTTCATGTTTGTATCTATGAAGATGATAAACAATTATTTGGTTATAATATTTAATATAAACATTTACTCTGTGTGCTGCTGGGAATGTACACACACTTTCTGTACAGCGCTCACCAGTAATGTCACTAGGATATTTTCATCCAGAGATTGCAGATGAGAAACTTAAATTTTTGACAGGCTGGTAGTTGTGTATGGGAGATAAGTTTGAACCAAAGTACAACACCCTTTACACCATTACTTCTTCTTCACTATCAAGAATTCTCTGTGTTTGAATGAGAGAATAAAGAAGCATTAATTACTTCCCCTTGGCTATACATAGACAACATGTACATTTTAAAGATGAAATGTACAGGGCTGATAATCCTCTCATTCCAGATTCTGGGTTTCACTATTCCCAAGATGAACAGTTTTCCCTGATGTTCAAAAACTGCTTATTCTTAGTTTGGATGAGGCAGGGAAATACAAAATGACAAACCAACATAGAAATGATGTCTAAAAAATATGAGGAAATACAAAACTACTGTCTGTTTATTTGACAAATATTTGAGTAGATGCATTATTGAGCTAGCCAATTTTTATTCCTCTGTGAAGCTAAGCTGGTAATAGAGGAAGAGAGACCAAAACATTTTTAAAATGAGTAAATTTTATGTAATGCTATGAGATTACTTGTGGGGGAAGAATATAAAACAGGGTAAGGTGGTTGTGGGGGAGCAAGGAAATTCATTTTAAATGCTGTGCTCAGGTAGGTCCCATTGGGAAGCTGACCCTGACTATGTACCTGAAGAAATTCAGAGTGCAAATCATGTAAGTATCTCTGGAAAGGAAATCTCGGGGAACAAAAGTCCACAGGCTCTGTCAAGAACATGTCCAGAGATCTCAAATAAGCACAGGGAGGACCCTATAACTCCAAGGAATAGACAAGGTGAAGAATACGAAGTTAGAAGTGTGAAGGAGAAGCTGCTTGTACGGCAGGGAAGGATGGAGGTTAAACGTGAGAACAGGCTGCCCAGGGCAGGGAGCATTCTGATGACCCCATGGTCACCTCCTCACGCTTTCCCTGGAGACCTCAGGGGAGTCCAAATATAGCTGAACTCTGATTACTAATACAACCCTGGGAACGTTTCTAAGGTTATCTCGGTGACGTCTTCTCTAGCTAAACTGAAACATGTTTGCCTTCTCTGGAGAGGACGTTTCAGAGCCTAGGGTCTCTGTTCAGGTCTCCAACTTGCCAGGCCATGGAGGCCCCGTTCCCTCTTCTTTTACTTCTGTCATCCACCTTTCAATTTTATGGTAAATTATCCATCTCTTCCTAAGTGCAAATAGCACCAGCACTGCCTTGTGGAATATAGTTGTGCAAAGAGACATTGCTTATCTTAATAAGGATAGCAGTGACTCTAAAAACACTGAAATTGACCCTTCGTTATAATCTAGTTTCAATAGTCTTCTAGGTAAATGATAGAAATTGAATGGTGCATATGTATAAGGCCCTGGCCTAACTGTCTTCAGTGCCTGATTTTACTTTCTTAATAAACCTATAACATGCTAATAAATAATCCTAATTTTCAATGAGTTTGATTATTATACCTCATCTATGAAGTAGTAGTAGCAGTACTGTTTCCTGTGGGAAGAACATTCTTTTTCATAGCATTTTTGTAAGATGTAGCTGTCTACTTTTGTTTTTTGTTTTGTTTCTTTTGAGGTAGATCCTATTTATTATTTCTCATTTTACAGGTAAGACATCTGAGGCTTAGAGATGAAAACAAGTTGCTCAGTGCTACATAGGTAGGAAGTGGCTGTCTATGACTTTTAACCACGTCTACCACAATATTTGCCTTCACTTCTCTTGTTGTTAACCCACACTTAAATCTTGTAGTACACACAAAAGTTTTTGTTTTTCTTCTCATTGGCATTTGCCATCTTTTCAGAATTTTGGATTTAAGGGGATCAACAACGAATGTATAAGTAAGGACAAGTTACTCAAATAGATTTTGTTTGGCCAGGGAAAGGTAAGTGGAAGATTTCTCAGTCTTCTATGTTTCATGGCCTAGAGCAGGTCCTATGATCAAGCCCAAGACACACAGGAATTAGCTGTGGCTTCTTGGGCAATGACAGCCATGTACTGGCCAGCAAACACTGCATGAGCCTGAAATCCAGAGCTGTGACACCGTAAAGTAGATCTAGACTTCATCCTCATCTAGGAACTGGTGAGAAATAAACCTGACAGTTCATAAACTTTGGAGATTTAGTCACCTAGAGTATAGAAAAGGCTCCAGTAGCAGTAATTGTTACAGTCTTCACTTTTAGTATGGTGCTACTTATCTTTACTACCAATTAGATTTACTTTCCTGGCTACAAGCACCAGGTTGTAGTTGGCAGTTCTGAGAAGGAGACCCAGGGCCTCGGGCACACTACACAAACATGACCACTGAGCTACACCCCACACCAGGTGCCATGTTTTCTGATGTGTCTGCTATGTACTCAGAATAGCGCTATACGCACATCAGAGCCATTGCAGAATAATTATTAAAAGCCAAAATTGGAGGATGGTTTGGGTGAGTTTGAAGGGCTCCAAGTAGGGTAACACAGCTTCTGCACAAGGTCTCTTTCATCGGTAAGTGTTCAGTCAGTGATGGTGTGGATGGATGCCCACTACTGCCAGGAGTGATGGGCTCAGGGTTTGTTCCAGACCTTTATACCTATGCTCTTCCTCTTCTTAATGTACCAAACATGTGCAGCATGGAACATAGTCTTGTTTCTCATTTAGCTCTGTTTGTACAGTTCTATAGATTTTTCCTACCCAGTCCTTCCTCTCTGACATTTTTTTTTTTGTTTACAGATTTGTTCTGGCCCAGGGTCCTTAGTTAAGCACAGAAGTAGAAAATGGTGGGTTCTAAATAAATATTCACAATTTGATCCTGAAAGCCCCAGGTTGTTAGGCGAATTTAGGTTATATTTAGCAACTTCAGGCAAATTTAGAAAACTTCAAACTCTTAATTCCTAAAGATAAGAAATTCTTGGTTTTCAAGGATCAGTTTGAAAATGCTGTGACTTGTTATCCAAAAAGACTTGATATAATCCATTACTCCACTAATGTTCACAATAAATAACTCCTCATATCCAAAACAAATGTCCTAAGTAGATTAAGCTTGTGCTTTGTTTTTCCGTTCCATTAAATTAGTGCTTTGGGATTCTACAAACCCAAATGTGCTTCACCTTGAAAGTTGTTTACCTTTGCCGCAGCATGTCAGATTATCTTTCTGAGAAGAGGATCTGGATTTCTTGGTGGTATTTGCCATAACGCCATGAGGAACAAACTTTGGAGTTTTGCCTTTGAGTGTTCTTATCTTGTCCTGTCTGTCTTTCTGTCCTTAAAGGCATCAATTGCGAAGCAAATACATATGAGTGCATGTCACGGCCCTGTCTTCATGACGGAGCGGGTACTGATGCCATCAGTCACTGCACCTGCCACTGCAGGAGACAGCTTTTTGGATCACACTGTGACATAAATGCAGGTGCTTGCCTCTCAAATCCTCGCCTGCCGGGAAGGTAGCTATCTTTATTTTTTCTATTATTAACTCTATGGAAGTATATTTAACTCACAATATTTAAGACTTACTGTCAAGGGAAGGTTGATAAAGATAATTTTAATTATGCTCTTTCATAAAACAAGGGTTTAGTACAGTTAAGAAGACAGATGCTGCCTGTTGTAGCTCATGCAATGTACTGATACATTATCTCTGCCCTTTTATTTCTGTTCATTAGCATAATGTAATTTTCAATAAATGTAGACTAATTAGACTTTAATATGCTTGAAGGTAACAGTTCATAGTAACAGAAGGAGCAGGTAGGGTGGTGGCATATTCTATTATTTGCTCTATGGAGAGAGAACTCCACGCGTTTAGTGTTTAAAATGTTCCCAAGTAGATCGGTTCTTCCACCCCCGTGTGTATAAAAGGCATTTCACAATTCTGCAGAGCTGTGTAATAACCCACCTGTGCATGGATAGAATATTAGTTTATACAATCCAGACGGGATGTGTGTAGGAGAAGCAGGTGGTAAAAGAAGATCACTTCACAGATGCACAGTGCTGCTGGTTGAGGCACTGTTTTATTTTCTAGTCCTGCCACTGACTCGGCAAGCAGGAAAAGGAGGATTAGGTGACTTGCTTATAGTGACGCAGTGTGGCAAGAGCTGACTTCACTTTCCTACCTAAGCCCCAGATGTACTTTGCATCCCCTAGAACTGCTCCTTCTCTTCAGCGCCACTGGGGAGATGGCATAAATGAAAACTGGTCAGTGTTTTCAGTCCCGTCACCTTCGAGGACAAGAAACGAGGAATAAAGTCCGCTTTCTGGTCCTTGTGGGAGTGTGATTTTTTTCATGTGAACGGGAAAACTTTTCAATGGTGAAACTTTCTTAAAGACATACTTTAATACCTACTTATTTTAAAATCTAATTCTGGTTCGGTGTTTCAGATCCATATATCTCCTTCATGAGTATTGATGCTCTGGAGAGATAGAATGGACTAGCCCATGGTGTAAGGTCAAGATCAAGATAAGTTTAAGGATTTCATGAAAAGGATGTAAAAGTTAGTAAAGATGAAACTACTAGCTATGGGTTTTCAATTCATTTCTCGAGTAGTTACTTAGGGCTTAGCTGCTTTCTCACCTTTCTTCTATGGAGTTGCTCAGTTCTTTAAACAAAACTATGAAACATAGTGTTTGAGACCTTTCCACATTCCTGTCTTACTATCATAAACTTCTGCAATCTGGAACATTACTGAAACTACATTCCGGAAGTACAGCCACAGTGCACTACCACAGCATCTGCTCAGATCACCTGTGTTTTATGTCTGCCTCCTCATTCCCGGCCTTAGAACAGAGAGGTGTCTCTGCATCTGTAGAGATGAAGCAAGACAAAGTTTTTCCAGATGTCATGGCAAGAGAAGAAATGCTGAATGAATCAGCCAGCAGGTGAGCAGTGCTTGTAATCTCTAAAGATCTGACTTCCGGTCATCCGGAGTCTTGGGTGGCCTGATGGCTGCATGATGTTTTCTGCAGAATGCTTCTTCCTCTTTGAAAGGAGTGGCTGCCTGAAGACTGTGACTGTACTTGGTGAAAACTGGTTCGCCTACATGGAAAAACTGGAAGTTCTTCCCAGGTCGTCTTGGCAGAGCAAGTGTAGGGACCCAGAACGTTCTTTGCCACTGTGAGACAGTAAGCGCTTCATTTAAATCCTTTAATTTCATTCACCAATAAGACAAGGCTGTAATAATTCCTGTATCAAAGGCTTACTGTGCAATGATGCACATCAGAGATCGCAAATACTCAGAGGACCTCCCTGCCATCGAGAGCAAAGCATCAGGAAGAATGGAACTGAGTTTCTAGATTGCTAGTTCCCTGACCAGTGTTGTAGGACAAATCGCTCAGGTTCTGAAATCATGCTTCAGCTCTTCCATGACTGTAATCACAGTAACCAATTTAGCCCTTGGGGGGATTAAGCAGGATAATGCAAGAAAATCAATTAACGTATTTTCTGATATACGCTAATTTTAAAAGGCCGAATTATCTATGAATTTTGTTTATTTGGTTCACGACGTGAAAGCCACTCTTGATGAGGAAAGGGTTGTGTAATTAATAAATCCTCCATTAAAGAGTAGTAGAGCCATTAATCTTAGCTACACTGTCACAGTTTGCTGTGGTGCTCTCAAATGCCATATTTCTTTTTTGTGAATTTGATGTTATCACTAAATGTACATGCGCAGAGTCCTGACTCACTCCTTTCGATAGCCACGAAGTGTTCCCAGTAGATGTTGAAAACCACACTTACTTAATGAGAATGTGGGCGTGCCAGCTCCCCTGGATCCTATTAAATGAAGTCACTTAAAAGAGAAAAGGTTGTTGGCTAATGTGGTGTGGACAGTGAGCCAGACCATTATTCAAATTGCCACTTTCCCGAGTTGCTGCCAAGATGCAGGACTTTTCCGCGTGGCAATTGGTCCTTTGAATTTCTTGGTGCCTTCTCATCCGCTCAGAGCCCTAGACTCACAATGCTTGTATTTTCGTTTTGGGCTTATGTTATTTTAAATCAAGAATACAATCCATTGTCTTCTGAAATCAAAAGTGTTCCCAGTAGATGTTGAAAACTACACTTACTTAATGAGAATGTGGGCATGCCAGCTCCCCTGGATCCTATTAAATGAAGTCACTTAAAAGAGAAAAGGTTGTTGGCTAATGTGGTGTGGACAGTGAGCCAGGCCATTATTCAAATTGCCACTTTCCCGAGTTGCTGCCAAGATGCAGGACTTTTCCGCATGGCAATTGGTCCTTTGAATTTCTTGGTGCCTTCTCATTCGCTCAGAGCCCTAGGCTCACAATGCGTGTATTTTCGTTTTGGGCTTATGTTATTTTAAATCAAGAATACAATCCATTGTCTTCTGAAATCTTGCCGTTTATTTTAGAATTTGGAAACTCTTGAATCAGACAACTTGTAAGTTGTAAAATTTATATATTTCTCTTTAACTTTGCCTTTTTGGCTCTGGGATTTTCGTCCTGTGCTTTCTTGTGCCAATATTTAAATATTCTCTTATGTTCTCCTCTGCTAAACTATAAGACTAGCTGCAAATTTAATGTTTAATCCACAATGTGTGTATTGCTATGATTGATAAGAATCAGAGACTCAATATTCTAATTTAATGTGTTTTTGCAAAAGTATATTAAAATTTCCCAATATCTTTATCAAAATTATTTTATTTCTGTATCGCTCCAGGGTTCCTTGTTTATATATGCTAAATTTCTTGGTGTGAGTAAGTTTGGAGATTATTCTTTTTCTCTGCTTTTCATGTCATCATGAACTTGGGCCACCTACATTAATTAGAGTAAAAGTGAATTTTTTAAAAGTTGTCATTTTCACCTAAATGCACCTAGTGTCTAATTTTGGTAATTCACCTGTCATGTTTTTAATATTTATGGGAAACCAAGATAAAATAATTGTCAGTTATATTTTCTGCCCCGTCAGCTGGAACTCAGTTTATCTATTTGCTGTCTGTCACTATCACCTGCCTACTGTGTACTTGTGCGTCATCCATCCCTCTGTCCATCCTGTATATTTGCTGACATATTTCTTTGAAACTTCTCCATTCTCCGTATGGAGACACAAGACCCTCTATCATGCAACCATGGATTTATGTCTGAGAGCGTCTTGCTAGGCCCAGGAGACAGAAGCCTTAGAGAAATATCAGCAACATTGATTGAAAGTAGCCTTCAGATCAACAAAGGGAAGGTTGTTCCATGTATAGCTCTTTGGGAAACAGAAAAACGTAAGTTATATTGGGGCTAGGTATGGCAAAGTGTAGATAAGTTCTTTGGGTGTTTTGTTTAGCAAATAATTTAAGGTGAGTTATAAAACTTGAAATTAATGCTGGAGAAAAACACTACTGGTGTGGAATAGACACCATGTTTAGTACAAAGGTATAGGCGACATTTGGGTGTAAGTACATGAACTCATAAACAAGCAAGACAGAAAGTAGGAAAGCATAGGAAAGAGAAGCTGTCATCTCCATCTTCACAGAACAGCAGGAAGGCAGGTGTCTTTCTCCCACTTTGTACATACAAGAGTGTGGCTTTTAATATCAAAGTATAAATATGTAAGCATACACAGTAGAAACATGATGGTGTGAGAATAAGAGAACATACTGAAACATACATCAGTGAAGGAACACAAAGAGAATTTGACTTCAGCAGACTTAATACAGAAGAAAATCAGGCTGAAATAAATAACATAATGCACCACGAGGTTCTAGAAAAGTAGGAACAATCCAAAATGAAAGCTTAGTACAAGGAAGGAAATAAAGAAGTTGAGAAAAAAAACAACAACAAAGCAATACAGAAAGTTAATGAATTGAAGAGCTAAATCTTGGAAAGAATAAACAAAATAGAAAGACACTTAGACAATCTAACCAGAGGAAAGGAGAGAAAAGACCGAAATTCATGCAGAAGGTGAAATTATTACACCCACTGCCCAAACCAAAAACATTAACAACTGCTTTGTAAACCTGTATGTCAAAAAAAGTGGAGAATTGAAACATAATGGATCAATTCCTAGATGTATACAAATTACCAAAAATGAACTAAGAAAGATTTAATAACTCTGAATAATCCAATAACCAGCAATGACATTGAAGCATTAATTGTAAAAACTTACCAATGAAGAAAAGACCAGGAATGGATGGATTCACTGCTGAGTTCTGTAAGACTTCAGAGGAAATCAAACACCAGTGCTGCCCAAGGCCTTTGATTGGTTTGAAGGGGAAGGAATACTCCTGAAGTCATTCCTGTTAGCTACCATCACCCTGATCCCAGTACCATGCAAGAATCCAGACACAAAAGGGGTCCATAGATCAAACTTTAATGAATCTAGATACAAAAATCATCAGCAAGACTCTGGCAAAAAGCATGCCACAGATCATCAAAAAGCTTCAGAGGAAATCAAACACCAGTGCTCCACAAGGCCTTTGATTGTTTTGAAGGGGAAGGAATACTCCTGAAGTCATTCCTGTTAGCTACCATCACCCTGATCCTAATACCATGCAAGAATCCAGACACAAAAGGGGTCCATAGATCAAACTCTTTAATGAATCTAGATACAAAAATCATCAGCAAGACTCTGGCAAAAAGCATGCCACAGATCATCAAAATGTCCAAGTAGGATGCAGGGATGGCTCCACATACACAGATCACACTAATAAATAGATGTAAGGACAAAAAACTCGTGCTCATGATCATCTCAAAATTGCACAAAAAAGGCTTTGGACAAGGTCTAACATCCTTTCATGATAAAAACACTGAAGAAAATAGAATTTGAATGCATATTTTTGTCCTAGTGAGAGCTACCCATGACCACACAGCCAGTGGTGTCCTCAGTGATTCTAAAGGCAGGAGAACCAGGAGAGCAGACTGAGTGAAGCCCAGACCCAAGGCCAGAGAAGAAAGAGAAGCTCCTGCACTCCACGGGTGAGGCAGAGAAACACAGCCCAACACAGCTCCTCCTTCCGCTGCCTGCTCTCTCCAGTGTCTGCAGGTCCTGCCGGAAGTCCACACCTGTCGGAGGGGAAGGCAGCCTGTTTTAATGCTGACTTTGAATGAAAACACTCTCAGGACACAGCCAGAAATGACGTTAAACCTGGTTCACCACAGCCAGTCAAGCTGACATATTAGGTTAACCATCATAGACTTCTTCTGCAGCATATTTTAGTTTACGAGAGAAAATAAGACTAAGAATAAAGCGTGAGCTCTCTTCAAAAATGCATTTGAATCTCTACTTTGCCTTTCGAAAACATCTGGAGGTTTGGGTCACGACTTTGACAATCCTGTCGTATTAGTGCTGATGCGCTTTGATTTCCTGTATTTGCACATTTCTAGATGACTTGGGGGCAGTTATTATTTTTTAATATTTCAATGGCCTTTCCTAGAAATCTAGACACATTTTCCATAAGGAAATCAAAATTAAGAGTCCTAATTTTGGGAAGGAGCCCTAATTTCAATACTCATAATCTCCTGTTTCCTGTGTTGAGAAAGCAAAGTGAAGGCGCTTTTTATTTGCATCACCAACCATTTGTCAGATCAAACGGGGACTCAAACAAAACCTTTCTTTTAGCTAGTTCAGTTCTTGAGGAAAAAAAAAAAGGACCCAGTGAAAATCACACTGGAAATCAACTTCACATGTATCAGACCTTTATTACATGCTCAATCATCGGTAGCATTCTGTAGCTAAAGCGTTCCTGTCAGTCGGGACTCTGTACAATGAGCCCTCCATTGAACATTTACTGTCTGTGTGGCTTTGCTCCATCTCGGTCTTTCTACGTGGCCTTGGTGAAATCGTCCCCAGACGCTTGAGCTCATCTTCACATTTGTGAATCCAGTGTAGCTGTTGGACTCTGCTCTTTCCACCCGGTGCTGGCCCTTGGTCTACAGTAGGGCCACGCAGGGTCTGGCAGAAGGGGAGAAATGCAGGCTCATGGTTACTGCCTTGCACCCTGCAATTCAGCAAGCAGGGCACCATCGTGGGGTACATACACAGTTTCAGATCCCTGGGCTACACCCGTAGGTTTAGTAAGAGCTGGAGAAAGTGTGGACAAGTTCATGGCACTTAGTAGGCTGTTTCGGGGGAAGTGGAGTCAGTGGGTAAAATGCACTGTTCCCAGTACTCACGTGCGGTTCCACATGGCTCTGTCTCAGACCTTACTGAAGACGACATTCCACTACTCCAATATGTCAGTGCTTAACAAGCAAAACAGAGGGAGCAAGGGGAAAAACGTCACGGTACCAATGGTCTCAGAGATTAACGTGCTATTCCTCAGAGAATTCGGAGGTCGCAGGACAAGCTTCGGGATCTGAACCGCAGCACTCAGAGAACAGGGTCGTGTGAGTCACCGGTAGAGGCCGCACTGCACTTCCTTCCGGCAGAGTGTTCCTCAGCAAGCACACAGGGCTGCCCTTGCTTGGCCATCATCACCACACACATCCCAGTGTCCTGGCGTGACGTGCCGAGCACAGGAGGAATGAATGAAGTGCTGGGTCAGCACATGGTCCAAATCACTGTGGTCAGGAGTTTCCATCCCCGTTTCCGTTGCTCCCTCCACAAACCTTAGGCTCTTGATTTTTTAATTTTCTACAATTACATTAGTTAATTCTTCTCAAGAAGCACTTTATTATAGGATATAGCAAAGTAATATAAATGATCATGAACAAAAGGAAAGACAACTTCCTTAATTTATGAACCAGGGAAGATCAAGAACTTTAAATGACAATTTGATTTTCTTTAAAAAAAGAAATTGCTTTTGTATTCCCCATTAAGCCTTCTAATTGATTTAGTAAAAGATTCTTGTAAACGTTAGAGACAGGGCTCTTGGCAGTCTAAAAACAATCCCTTTCCTCCCCTGGGAGGTGCAATTCAATTAGTTTATGTAACACTTTCTAATAAATCATTCTATATATACCCAGCCACAGCACCAAGAGAGAAACACATTTTCCTGCCACTCCCGGTGGAGTTCTGCATTTATATTTTATAAAAACAACAGCAAAGCCCTCAGAAAGTCAGCTGAGTAGCCTCAGTTTTTCTTAAGGAGCTCTCAGCAGCACTGCTGAGCAAACAGAGAGCAGCATTTCCTTATGACAGCAGACTGTTGGACCTGTTGCTTGGATGAGATCATACTCTGGGTTCCAGGCATGACATGAGCTTTGTATTCATTTCCTACAAAACACCACACAAAGGGAGCTCTCTGGTAACTTGGACAGACATTTAATTTTCCATTAGGTGCATGCTACGAATACAATGCTCACTCATGGTGATTCAGAGAACTTTTGTAAATAATCTAAAAACCTACAAAATGTTAGGAAAATGTAAAATGACTTCTTCTGTCTCTTAACAAACCGCTTTGTTTAGTTCAAAATTAACAGACACCGGGGACACTGACCATGAAGTGGCCTCATCCGTGACCTTCAACACCTCCTTCCTGTACCCTAGAATAGATAGCTAGAGGAATCTCAATGTAACTCTCTAACTACAAGGAATTGCTACATCTGGGTTAAAGTGAACGGTCTGGTTACTGTAATTTTTACATGGGAAATGTGAACTGAGGACGTGAAACATAACCACCTGAATGCGATCACAGCTGTGAAACTTGTAACAGAGGAAGCTGCAATCCAATAGGCCGATCACTGGCACTGCCTTTCTTGAAGGCGATCAATCCATTGCTGGCAAAATAAACTTTTTATTTTACTTCCATTCAGCTCATCTCTATGTGAGTGTCACTTGCCAATTCCTTCTCCAACAATCATTAGACCAACAAAGCTCTTTGTTGTTTCTCCTAGATTAGGCCTTTATAATTAACACTCTGTGAGTCCTTACATAACACAAGTGTCAGTGACAGCTCTAAAAAATGCAACTTTTTAAAATTTTATGTTTATATGTGCAAATATCTTTAAGCATATAATCACTTGAGAACCCTAAATGAAGAGAACTCAAGTTTGTATATGTCCACTTTATTTAGATAACGCATTGAAAATGCATTTGAAACAGCTTTGCTCATGATATCATAGCCTTCCATGAATTATAGATAATTATAGATGAAAATCTTTCTGGTTAGCATTTCATAAAAAGATGCAGTCATGTCCTGTTTATGGCATCATGACATGTTTTTCACAAAGTAACCATATATAAACATGCAATAGAGACTAAAATAGTATGCGGTTAGTAAATAATACACAGAAAAACACTTTCTGTCTATGAGGCAAGGGAAAATGATGGAAATGGACACTGACTTGGTCAGTTTTCCCAGCGAAAAGACAAGGGGGATGCGATCTGCAGAGCAGTGACTGCATCCTGGTCCCATAGCAGGTGATTTGTGTTCATTATTTAATTTTCATGGCAAGTTATGTGAGGTCGGTGACATTACTGGAATTTTACAAATACTGCATTATAATCTATAAAATGCCACTTGCTGAATAAATGAGCAAAAGCAAGAGATGTTTAAAAGTAGTTTTCAACATAAAAGTAAAAAGTAGATACTGTCCAGATTTCCTCTATTCCATGAACCCCTCTGCTCCTGGGATTATAGGTTTTGGAAATGCTTGATACAAGAAAAACTGAGACTGTGACCAGATTCAAAGCTGAGATTAGCGTTTCAGGTTTATCCACGGGAAATGAGACAGTTGCGAGCTGTGTGCCTTCCCTGACAAAATGAGGGGCTCTGAGAGCGAGGGGAGGCCGCGCTGTCCCTGGGCCAGCCCCTGGCCTGGGCCTCCCTGCTGCAGATATAAGGCAGATGCTGGAGGATCTGCGGAGAGTCGTGTCAGTGATATTGCTGGAGGGAATGGTACATATTTTAATAAACCCCAATAAGTTTCTGAAAAGCTAGCCGCAAACTGTTTGTCAGAATTCCCTTT
This sequence comes from Fukomys damarensis, assembly GCF_012274545.1. NCBI lineage: Eukaryota > Metazoa > Chordata > Mammalia > Rodentia > Bathyergidae > Fukomys > Fukomys damarensis. The sequence goes on from NW_022900939.1 coordinate 44,881,084, forward strand.
TTATAACAATAAGCCTGTATTTTGATAAACTGGCATATTATTATCTAAAATGTCTTTAAATAAACATATATTAATGCACTGGTTATTCTTGCTCCTAGGAATAAAGTTGTGCTCTCCGTTTGTTAATGTAGCACCGTGCACCAGTCCCTTGTGTAAAGGAAGGCTCGCGGCAGGAGTGTGGACTCACTCGCGTGTGCCTGCGGGGATCAGCTGACATGCGCCCTGGGCTGACGGCGGCGGGGATCTCGGCGATGCTCCTGGACCTGCTCTGGTCTGCAGGTAAGTGCTTCCGCACGCCCATGAGGTGTGCACGCCTGGAGGAGAGCACTGTGCAATGTAGAGGGTTAGGTTCCCTCTTCTGAGCTGCAATCGCAGCTTTGAAATCAACCCTTACTGACAGCATCGGTCACTCTTCCCCAGGGCAGTGTATTCGTATCATTCCAAGGTTTCGATTTGCGGGTTTAATAATTGCTTATCTCTTGTCTTTCCTGGAAGTGGGATTTTTTTTTCTTCTCTTAAATAGTATATCAATAAATGATTAATAAAGCATATTTATAGCATAATTCTTAGCCAACAATTTATTTCTGTTGTTTTAAAGCAATCTACCAAGGCTTTAACAAGACATAAAAATTTTACTTGAGTTATAGAGACGAATTAATCTATTACTATATATTTGAGCCGAATATTAATAGTTTTTAACTTCTTGGGGATTAAGTTTCAATTCCTTTATTTGTATGGCTATGGTATGTATAACTTTTATGATCACATTATATATAATTCATTGGTCACTTGAGAGTTTTCTGCTATGTGTTCAATTTTAAAAATACAAATCGAATACAGGTATAAACCTACATATAAACTTTCCCTACTTTCTCTGCTGCAGTGTGATTTGTGATAGGCTGATGTTAGGCCAAAATCTTTGCATAACTGTGTCTCTGTAAAGTGCCTTCAACTCCCAGCGGTTGCCATGTGCATTTCAGGGCATTGGTATTACTAGTAAAGTGCATCTATTATTTTATAGTTCATCACTTAGTTCTCTTTCAGATAATGTATTCTGCCTTGAATTCAATAGCTTTCCCTCCATTTTTCTTCATTCAGCATCTGGGATGCGTTTGCCTGCTGCTGTATTTTGACTCGCTGTGGTGCCGTTGGGGGGGGGTGTGAATGTCTAGCACTGTGCAGGTGGGTGTCAGTCTCACATAAATCAACTGTCAACTTTTCAGGTAGCACATACAGACTGTATTCATTATTACAACACATTTATTCCTAAATATCTTTTGCCTAACATGCCTTTTTTTATTTATAACACACACACACACACACACACACACACACCCCTGCTGTACCTGTGTTGGGAGAAGTATAAATTAACAATCCAATTGTCTCTCAATTATTATGTTATTTTTTAGCATAGGTTCACTTATTATACACCAGTGGCCTGATAAAATGCAATAAACCTGTTTCTCTCACAGATGAAATGAAGTGACACAGGATTATAGAAAGACCACAGCAGGGTCCTCAGAGATAGGACTGAGTGAGTGTTGGATGGAGTCAGCATCAGTAAAAGAAACATTCGTTCCCAATGGATGTGGTGACATGAATCAGCTTCTATTCATGGAAACCTATTTCAGTCCATTAAAAACCCTACTGACAGAAAGCTGAATGGAAGGGTCAAGTGTGCATTTAGGAAAATTGTTAGTATGTGTTAATCCAAGCCCTTAGTGATATTTTAGGTGGCACAGTTCCTGCAGTGTCTTTCCACTGCACTCAGAATAGGCAGGGGAGTTAGTGGTGGGGGTCACTGCCCTTTGCTTATTTAGCAGGCAGAAGTCACAATGTGGGTGAAGGTGCATTGTGGTGTAAATCACCAGATCTGTGTATTTGCCAGAGGTTAATCTTAGCTCTAGGAATGTAACTGTAATAATATTTTTCTTTTCTTAAAACAGAAATTAGACTGAGCATGGAGAGTCCTACATTACATTTTTCAAATTCAGTCAAAAAGAATGATCTAACTCTTAAAACACAGTAAAATATTTTTTCACCATCTTCCTTTGGCTATTTTTGCTTCAAAATTTACACAAACCATCCTTACAGTTGATGTTCCTGTTTCTGTTGCTGATTTGTATATCAGTTTTCTAAAGCTTGGTTGACTTCAATTGGAAGAACAGCTCTATGTTATGAATTTGCACCCATGGATATTTGTTCTGACTTTTACTTTGATGAAATTTCCTTTATTGAATATTGCAGTCCTCAGCGATTTGCATTCTGTAGGTGGTTTTACAATGACTTTAGAACCTCATCTCTCTGAGTAGGAAATTTCATGTTGAATCCCATGACTATGGAATGCACTACAACCCTTCAGGATTTTCTGGCAGATTTGACGCTGCCAATATAAAATATTGTGTTGTGTTATTTCCTTTACAAATTCATGACAACTTAGAAGCACAAATTTTTTACAGCTTGTCTTTGAAGATGACGTAGTATATGCTGTTATTTCACTTTACTCTTCATCACTGCAGAAAGTAAAGCAGGTTCTATTTTCATGAATGTCTAATATTCTGAATTCATTGATTCATTTTGCTCAGGGAAATTGACAGGATTTTTAATTTCTTTAATTAGAAACCTGTACGAAATACTTTTCTGATGACCATATGGAAAACTTATACCTTAAATTCCTTTTGTTTAATCTTTGAAATTTTAAGTGTTTGACAACAGTGTGTGATATTATATATTTCTTTCCTTTTATGTATATTTTTATGTCTGAAAAGATTTTTGTTGTTGTTGTTGTTGTTGTTGTTGGCACCGGGGATTGAACTCGGGTCCTTGCGCTTACAAGGCAGGCCACTGAACTGCTGAGCTAAATCCCCAGCCTGGTCTGAAAAGATTTTTTGAAAACATTGTTCTATTTTGTTTGTTTGTTTAGATATTGATTCACATATTTTGCATTTTATTTTGAGCACAGTATTGCTTACAATCATACACATAAATCTTGCCTTTGTGTATTTGAATTTCTTTTGATTTTTGTCTGTTTTTATTCCTTCTCAACTCTTTTCATTTCTCAAAGTTTGTTCAGTTTCTGCATATTTGTCTTGGTGAGTATAAGACCTTCCTTTTTACTTTTCAATGCATAGCAGCTTTTACTGAACTTCCTTCTACAGTAAATGTAGTGCCCCCCAGCACTAGATTATTCCCTTCAGTTTATGAAACTGTATTTTCTAGGATTCTCATAGATAGATAATCTTTTTCTTACAGAATTGCTTCATTTGATACCAAGTCTCAGTTATTGCCATTTCCAAATTTTTTTATTTGTTCACGTTTTCATTACATATGATTATATTCTTGGAGTGGGATTGGCACATGTATTATAGCACAGGTTATTTATCTCCTTTTGCTTCCCTTTTTCCTCCTCTCCACCTCCCCTCCATTCATCTCTTGATCCCTTTCCCATCTGCAAAAGACTTCCCTTCTTCCTATTATCCATCTTTTATTTTGCTCTTTATTTATACTTTGGGTTTCTCATATAAGAAAAACCATTTGATATTTAAGCTTCTGGGTCTGATTTATTTCACTAAAATTTATGGCCTCAGTGAACATCCATTTCCTACAAGTGACTCATGTTTTTCTTTCTTTATGCTAGAGCAGTGCTCCGTTGTATGTAAGTACCGCATTTGCTGTATCCATTCTTCGACTGATGGGAATGTCTGCCTCTTCCAACGTGGAGCTACTGTGAACTGTGCTACCGACAAGGCACGTACACGTCACTGTAGTTTCATGTCCAGCCCTTTAGGGAAGATGCCTAGGAGTGGAAGAGCTGAGTCAAACGCAATTTCTGGTTTCAGTTTTTTAAGGAATCTCCATCCTGATTTCCACAGTAGCTGTGCTAGTTTTTATTCTACCCAACAATGTACTGAGATTCCTTTTCCCTGCAGCCTTGCCTGTCATCATTTTTCATGATTTCATTTCTTGATGGTGGTCATTTTGGGGGGGTAGGATGGACTCTCAATGTTGCTTAATTTGAATTCTGTAATGGCCAACAATGCTGAGCCCTTTCTCATATATTTATTGCCCATTATCACTTCTTCAGTGACGCGTCTATTTATTTCATTTGCCTCTTTGCTGATTCAATCTTTCATTTTGGGGGTCTAATTTTTTGAGTTCTTTATATATTGTAGATATTACTCTAGTACCTAAGGAATGGCTGGCCATTTCCCCCTTTTTCCTTTGGCTTTCTTTTCACTCTGTTAGTTGTGTCTTTTGCCTTGCACATGATTTTTCATATGATGTGATCCCATTTGCTCATTTTCAGTATTATTCCTGCATAACTAGGATTCATTTCAGAAAACCTTTGCTGTACCTATGCCTTCAAGAGTTTTATCTATTCATCTTCTGGGAGGGTGTTTCTGCTTTAACATTTAGTTCCTTGATCCCTCTTGATTCCTGTTAGGTACATGGTGAGAGGTAGGGCTCTAGATTCCGTGTTTTGCATGCTGACGGCCAGTTCATCCAGTGCCACTTACGAAAGAGGCTGTCTGTCGTCCGGTGTGTGCTTCTGATCCATTGTTTAAGGATCAAGTATTTGAACATGCTGAGGTTATTTCCTCATCCTCTGTCCTGTTGTGTAGCTCACTGTGTCTACTTTTGTGTCAGTGCGTGTGTTCTTGTCAGTGCTGCTTTGCAATGCAACTTCACGTCCAGGACTGTGAAGCTTCTCACGTTGCTCCTTCTCACCTAAGGTTGCTTTTACCCTTCTGGGTCTGTTCTGGTTCCATATGAATTTTAGGATTGTTTACTCCGGTTCTGTGAAGAGTGCTGTGGTATTTTGATCAGAATGTGTTAAACCTGTGTATCAGTTTTAGAAGTTTTACCATTCTTGAATATATTGGTTCAGCTTATCCAGGAGCAGGAGACAATTTTCCTTTTTTTTGAGGGGGGTGGTGCTGGGAATCGAATTCGGGACCTTGTGTTTGTGAGGCAGGTGGCAGAACCACTGAGCTAAATCCCTAGCCCTCAGTTATTTTTTTAACATTCTCTTCAATTTCCCTTTCAGAATATGGTAGTTTTCATTGCGGAGGTCTTTCACTTCCTTAGGTTAATTCCTCAATATCTAATTGTTCTTGATGCTGTTGCGTATGACATTTTTCCTCCTAATTTCTTTCTCATTTGGTTCACTATTAGTGTGCAGGAATTCTATTGATGTTTGTGTGCTTATTTTGTAACCTGCTATGTGACTGAATTTAGTTATTGATCTTACAGGTCTTTGGTGGATTCTTTGGGTCTTCTATTTAGAGGATCGTTCATATGCAAACAATGATAACTTGAGTTCTTCCTTTCCTATACATATTCCTTTTATTTCTTTTTCTCACCTGGTTGATCATGCTAATATTTAGATACTATGCTGAATGCCTCTTTGACTTATTCCTTGTTCTTTATGCCGGCTTCATTGATTTTCGTTACTGTTAATCAGAAGTCTCAGAAAGCTACTTTTATATCCTACCTCCACCGGCAAGACTCTTCTTATCTGAGCTATTTCTGTGTTTCCAACTAATGAAGTGACTTATGTGGAAGGGTGCATTAATACACAGTCACACCCAAGAAAGACCGCTTCTGCTACACAGGGTTGGGGTGCTGAGATCTGGGGTGAAATTGGTGAGCAGGCATTGGTTCATTTGAAAATCTTGAGGTTTAAATATCTTCTACTTTTATAGTGATGCATATTGGGCTGCTTAGATTAGTGGCATGTCAGACTTACACCCTGTTCATTTCTACTTTCCTCATTAAAATCTTTTATTATTTGATATTATAGTACATGCATGGCCGTGATATGAAATAATATTGCTAGTGCTCTGTTTTTTTTTCTTTCTAAAATAGTTGATAAATTTTGAAAATAAACAGTAGTTTCGGTGAATTAACAATGAAAGGATGCGCCAGGCATAGTGGTGCATGCCTGTAATCCCAGCACTTAGGAGGCTGAGGCAGGAGGATCGCTGTGAGTTTGAGACCAGCCTGGGCTATATAGTGAGTTCAGGTCAGTCTCAACTACATAGTGAGGCCCTGTCTCAAAAATATATGAATGAATGAATGAATGAATGAATGAATAAATAAATAAATAAATAAGAGAAGATGGAGGACCAAGGACCTCAACTACATAGTGAGGCCCTGTCTCAAAAATATATGAATGAATGAATGAATGAATGAATAAATAAATAAATAAATAAGAGAAGATGGAGGACCAAGGATTCAGCTCAGTGGTGCCACTGCCTGCCTTGCAAGCGCAAGGTCCCAAATTTGATCCTCAGTAACTACAGCAACAACAACAAGGATGGAGGACCAATGAATGAACAAAGAACAAACAAGCTGGGCAGGTGTCATTGGGGTTACTAGGAATTAAACCAAGGGCCTTCACGCTGAGCTACATCTCTAGTCCTCCACACTTTCTGGCTCACTAGGCTGTGTAGGCTAAGCTTGGACTTGTGACCCTTCTGTTTCACCCTCCCAGAGTGCTGGGGTTACCTGCTTGTGCCACTGTGCCTGACAACTAACAACTTTGAACACTATCCTTAAAGTTAGGAAAGTGGGAAAACTGCTGACATACAGTGAGTTTCCTTCTTAGAGCGGCCAAACAGAAAGTGATGTTGCTTTGAATACTGAAACAAAATATGTAAAATATTTCTAGTGCTATAAGCACAATTAGTTTTATATAAATAAAAATCTGAGCTGCTAGGTACATCACATAATGTTCAAACTAAATGTATCTTTCCTGTCCACTTACTGAATATTAATGCTGAAGGGAAGGTTCACTTCTGATGACCCTGATACTTCACAAATATAAAAGCGAGGATCTAAGGATATCTGTACTCTGTCGGTCACCTAAGCAAAAGCCACATCAGTGAGAAAATCAATGCTTATTTCTTTTTACTTATAATCTAAAAAACAAAGCAACATATATAGACATTGTATGTGATATTGAAGAGAAGAAACAGACAATCAGACACAGTGACCATGCTTTAGATGCAGTTAAAATATGCTTTGTACTTTATATCCTAGTGGGAAGTTAAAGACATTAATGACTTTCTTGAGTTTAATAATAGCTACTTTCACAAGTCTATAAGTATTATTAACCATGTATAACACTTTAATAGCATTTTAATCATGCAAGTTTTATTAAACCATAAAAAGTATGTTGAAATTACATTAGAATCCAAATGAGACTTACATGAAAAAAGGGTACAAAAATAAGTAAAAAGCATTACATGTAGTAAAAATGAGAAGCAAGACCTGTCATGGAAAGGTGCAAGATCCCAATAATGAATGTAACTGTACTGTATACCTAAAATGTACCAATAAACTAAAAAAAAAAAAAATTACATGTGACCTTTTTCTGTGGCACCAGGTCTATTAGAAAGAATATAGTGAACAATTTATTAAACCAGGCAGGGAGACACACAGTAAGTTGTCCTTGAATTGCATGTGGAAAATGCTGTTCCCTGCAGGTTTCCGGTGGTGCTTTCTGCCCTTTGTCTCTGCTTGGGCTTCTCCAGCTCCCACTGTTTCCCATCTTCCATTGCGGAGCGCCTGGCTCCGCTGTCCTCCGACTCCAGACTCTGCACCCTTCTTATGCTCCTGTGCTTCTCTGCTCTTCCTGTTCTGCGCTCCCTCCCGCTCCTTTAATGTGCCTTTCCCTATTTTTATTGTTCCTTTATTCTTCTTGATATTATTCATCTTAGCTCATGTTTATGGCACATAATGCTTATGTGCATTGAGATGGTTAGGATCCTGTGCGTGGCTTATCTTTATTCTACTCATTTGCCCTTTCACTCCCCGCCTCCCTTGGTCTCTTGGATCCCTTCCTGTGTGCAAGAGATCCGTCCTCTGTCTTCTTCCTTCCATCCTTTAGTATTTTCTTTGTGCTTTGCCTCACTCACATAAGGGATAACATTTGGTGCTTAAGCCTATGCCCTATTTATTCTACTTAACGTTATGTGCTCCAGGTGCACCCATTTTCCTACAATTTGTCCTTTCTAGCTGAGTAGTACTCCATTTTATTTAGATACCACATTTTCTTTATCCAGTAATCTGCTGACACGTATACAGCTGCTTCCAGGATTTAGTTACTAAGAATTGTGCTGCTATGAGCATGTATAAACATGCTCATGATATGCTTATGATATCTTAAGCTTTTTAGGGAAGATATGAGGGATTGCTGGGTCTTATGGAATTTCTAATTTCAGTTCTCAGAAAAATCTCCATACTGATTTCCATAACAGTTGTACTAATTTATATTCTCACCAACAATGTAGGGGACTTCATTTTTCACCATAGCTCAGCTGCATTTGATAATTTAAAAATTTCTTGATGATGGGCTTTCTTTTTGCAGCAAGATGGAATTTTAGCATTGCTTTAATTTGCATTTCTGTGATGGCCAGCATTGAACAGTATTTCATGTATTGGAATCTTCCTCTGTGAAGTGTCTGTTCATTTCACTTGCCTATTTTTTGACTCATCATTTAATTTCAGATGGTCTATGGTTTTAAATTCTTTATATATTGTAGATATTACTCCTCTGTATGAGGAGTTTCTTGCAAAAAATATTTTCCTATTCTACATGTTGTCTCTTCCCTCTACTGATTCCCTTATTGTACAGAACCTTTCACTTTGGTGTAATTCATCTGTTGATTCTTGCTGTTATTTCCCGGGAAATTGCAGTTTTGTTTAGAAAATCTTTTCCAACAGTCACGGTTTCAAGTGTTTTACCTATTTTATCTTCCATTACATTTAATATTTAGATCTTTTAAACATTTTCTTTTTAATTTAGTGCACTGTGAGGGATGTCAGTCCTGTTTCAGTCTAGCAAACAGTTATCCAGTTTTCCCAGACCACTTGGAGAATAGGCCATCTTTCCTCCAAGATATGCTTTTAGCAAACAACAAATAGCTGAATGCATCTGGGGACGTTTCTGTAGCCTGTTTTGTTCAGCTGATCCATATGTCTGTTTTTTCCCCCAATACCACTCTGTCCGTATCACCGTTACTTCGTAGTATATCTTGGAGTCAGGCTTTGTGATGCCTCCTTCTTTGCTCTTTTTGCCCAGAATTTCTTTTGCACTCTGGGTGTCTTCTGGTTCCATATGAAGTTTAAGATTGTTTTCTCTAGAGCTATAAACTACTTCGTTAATATTTTGATTGGGACTGCTTTAAATCTGTGTAATGGTTTTGGAAATATGGACTTTTTGATGGTATTAGTTCTGCCTATCAGGAGCAGGGCACATCTGTCCGTTTTTGACGTCTTCTTCAATCGCTTTCAGAGTACTGTAATTTTCTTTGTAGAGGTTTTTTACTTCCTTGGTTATGTTAATTGCTAGACATTTCATTTCTCTTGAAGCTACTTGGAATGTTATTTTTTAATAATTTCTTTCTCATTAAGTTGATTTTTCATGTATAATAATGCTAAAGATTTTTGTTCATTTGTCTTGTAACCTACTACATTGCTGAAATTGATTATTCTAGGAGTTTTGGGGTGAAGTTATTTTGTCTTCTCTATGGAATACTATATCATCTGCAAATAATGATTATTTAAATTCTTCCTTTTTCATATGTATCCTTTGTTTCTTTCTCTTCCTGATTGCTCTGACTAATGTTTCAAGTACTATGTTGAGTAAAATTGTTAACAGTGGGCATCCTTTTCTTGTTCCTGATTTTAAAGGGAATGCTGTTAATTTTTCCCACGTAATGTGATGTTTGCTGTTGTTTTATCATAAATAACTTTTATTGAGTTCAGGATTGTCCTTCTATATGTGTTTTCTTTGGGGATTTTATCATGAAGGCGTGCTGGACTTTGTCAAAAGCTTTTTTCCATCTATTGATATAATCATGTTTTTCAACCTTGTTTGTTGACTTACGTATATTGAACCATCCTTACATCTCTAGATGGAACCTACTTGATATGATGTATGATATTTCTCATGATGTGCTGAATTTTTTCAGTAACATCTTATTAAGGATTCTTGCATGTATGTTCATTAAGGAGTCTGGCCTATAGTTCTCTTTTTTATTTTGAATTTCCAGTTTTGGAATCAGGGTGACACTGGCTTCCATACGTAATTATGGAAGCACTTCATTCCTTTTAATTTCTTTGAAGAGCTTGAGGAGTACTGGTGATACAACATTCTTAAAGATTTTGTAGAATTCAGCAGTGAATACATCAGGCTTTAATTTTAGTCTATGAATATCTTTTTGGTTAGGTGAGTTTCTCGAATACAACAGACTGTTGCATTTTATTTTTTGATCCAGTCTACTGATCTGTGTCTTTTAATTGGGGAATTAAGGCCATTAGTGTTGTGAGATATTACTGAGATGTGTTGATTGTTTACATTGTTGCATTCTTTGTGTTGTTGACACCTTTGTGTTTCTTCCCTTGTCATTTTTGTTGCTGTTTATCGATTGACCTGGTTTAGTGTTTCATTTCTTCTGGGTTCTTAGCTGCGTTAGTTTCACTGTCTAGAATATTGTTGGGTAGGTACTGTCTAGAGTGCTGATATTGCAGTCATAAATCTCTTGAGCTGGTCTTTCCCATGAAATGTCCTTATTTCACCCTGGATTTGGAAAGAAAGCCTTGCTGGGTGGGCTCGTCTGGGTTGGATGTTATTTTCTCTCAGGGTTTCAAGTACATCACTCCATGCTCTTCTGGTCCTTGGGGTTTGTGTCGAAGTCTCTCACCTTCTAATGAGTCCATCTTTACATAAGTTTATTTTTTGTTTGTCCTTCTCAGAGTACTTTTAAAATTCTGCTTTTCTGTTGGATATTTGGCAATTTAATAAGGATACCCTTGGTGAGCCTCTAGGTCATCATAGTTGTTTAGTGCTCTGTAATCTTTGCTTCCTTGGATGTTGAACTCTGTTCTGAAATTTGAGAAGTTTTCTGCTGTGACTTCTGTAAATACATTCTTAATTCCAACTGTGCTATCTTCTAGCTTTTCTCTAATTCCAATTAACCTTAGTTTTGTCTTCTCAGTGTCGGCTAGTAGCTGCTTTTCTGACTCTCTTGTTTTTTTCATAGCTTTTCTGAATGCTTCTTAATATCATTTTTCCTCAGTTTCAAACACCCTGTCTTCACGTTGGTCATCTCTACAATTTATGAATTCTATAGTGTTTACTTCAGGCATTTCTGCTTAACATCTTTTGGGGGATTCTATATCCGTGTTGAATCTCTTTCTTATGTTTTGGACAGTTTAGGTCAGGGCATCCAATTTTTTATAAATTTCCTCCAAATTTACCTAGGGCATATTGAATAATAATGAGGTAGACTTTTTATTGATTTTTCCATTTGAAGTCATATAGTTCCTTCAAGTCTTCTATGAACTTTTCATAGAGTTCTATTTGTTTTCTTCTCTATGTGTGCCCCAGCCCTGTCTTAGAAGACTTAGGAGAACTTGGAGGTGTTCTGCCCTTGTTTCCCCATGATAATGTGTATGTGTGTATCCATTTTTTGCTAATGATGATTCCCTGAAACTCTACAGTTGTGTGTAAAGAGAAACCAGTTGTTATCTACTATTATATTACCTTGGCTGTTGAAGTGGTCTCAAATTACAACTGGATATTGCCAAGCCCTGCAAGCCACCCCTGGGCTCCCCTCCCCTGCCCTGAGAAAACTGTGCTTGTAGTACAGACACTAAATTCTGCCGAATGCAGGCAGCTGTGCCAGATGTCAACCACATCACCGGACTACTTACTTCTTTAGCACCAGTCCCTCTGAGTGTTGCACCCTCCAGACCTGGCCCGGCTCAGCAGAAGAGTCACTGGCCCAATGTCCTCCTAGGGGACCCAGGGGAGCCTTACTTATCTCTCTCCCTGTCCAGGCCTATGACCCGCGGATCCCCTCACCCAGCCTCTGCCATAGACAACACTGCAGTCCCGAAGCCAACTCCCCCTGGATGTTGGTCTCTTCTCCTGTCAGTGGGGGAGTTGTCTATCACCTCTGCTGCCCTGTGCTGAGGCCCCAGGAGTCGTCCCAGGACCCCTCCCTGGATTGGGCATGCAGGGCAGGCCTGGGCACATGGTGTGGCCTAGCCTGCAGCCAGGGGCTTGGACTGACTGCCTGCTGGGTTGTGGAGCAGGTTCCTCCTAGGAAGGTCCCTTGCTGAGCCATAGCATGAAGCCAGGAGGTGGGAGAAGTCACTCAGTGGGTGAAGGCTCCTGGCATTGTCCTGGGTGGGGGCAGCGCTGGAGGGTCTCAGGAAGGCTTCTTGGTTCAGCCATGTGGCACAGGCCTGGCATGTGGCTCGGATTTGGGCAGGGCTGGTTCTATAGACTTTCAATTCTAAACCAAAAAACAATAAACAAATGAAAAAAGAATATATTATGTTTAAATTGTCAGAATATTTGATTAATCGATGAAGACAGAAATTTGGAATCAGTCACAACCCAGAGCATTTAGGAATTGCAGAAGCTCTTTTTTCTTTCTTTCTTAATGTTTGATGCATAGAAAAGAACATATTAAAATATATGTAACTAAATTTGTATTTCATGCGTCCTACCCCTTTTCTATCTGCATGGGAGTGATCAAAATATGTTATTCAGGACACATACTTTGGCAATTCCTCTTAGGGTCATGCAGCTTTTGAGTTTGTCTTTGAATTGTCAGCAGAGGGACACTTCTTCTTCAAAATTAGATAATTATTTGCAGTTCTTAGTTATGAAATATAATTGTGTACAAATTTGAGGAATGCAATTTTAGAAAATTGTAGTCTATTACAGTCCCTTCAGATAATGACTGGTCTTAAAACCTTGGTTATGTAAAACTGTCCTGATGTTTTCTGAGAGCGAATACCCTTGTGAACAGGATAGCTTTCCTAGTCTTTTGAAGCGGTAGCAATTGAATTCAGTTTATTTCTTTAGATGAGATAAGTATGTCATTATTTTAACAATGTAATTTATTCAGCTGATAATTGGGAAATAGGAACAGTGATGTTGAATACTGCAATATTTTTAAATCAAAGTATCTGTAATCACAGATTCTCCTGAAATTGCCAATTATAAAAAAATTAATATTTAAAGTTCAGATCATTTCCTTCATTGTTTCTGAAAGTGTAGCCTGGGCTTGAAGATTGATTTTCAATTTTTCTAATGAGTTGTCATAGTAACTTAAAAAAACTTACATTTGTATCACTGCTTATTATTAAGTAAATTTAAGAAAAACGTCAATGTAAATAATTACATGTTATTGATGCACTAAAATTTTAGGTTGATTTAATGAATAGTGTTAATATAAATAATTAACCAGAAATCTGATTAATTAAGGTGGAAATGTTAAAATCTTGAAATTAAAAAGCTTACTCTGAAAACCAACTTCAAATTAAACTGTCTGATTGAACCAGGTTTATGTAAGTGTGCAGATATTTAAAGGCATAGGAAAAGTAGAACTGCTAGTTTCTTTTGCTTCAATGATTTAAAAAAACGAATTCAGAACTAACAATGATGTACACACACAAAAAATCTCAGTGTCGGAATTCTGTCTCTCCCTATATGATTGGACAGAATTCAACTTTAGTACCCATTCTACAGTCTAGGCTGATAGTCCTTTTTCATCAATGATGTTGGGCAGAAAGGAAAGAAAAAAGTTTGTGTTTCTTCTTGTCTGTGAAGTCTCTGCCTCCCCAAGTCAGGTGCCGCAGTCTCTGCTTGTGTTAATTCCTTACCAAGCCCTCTGCAGGCCAAGTTACACAACTGAAAACTCTTCCCACCTTCCAATTTTTGAAGCATAATTTTGATTACTTTTTATCCATGAAATTGTTCCAGACTTCTTCCAAATCTTCTGTGTCTGGCAGAACTATAAACCTGATAATGAGATTTTTGAAGAGAAAGGGCTTTTTATAAGCAATTTAAACTGAAACATTAGTGATTATTCGTATCTTTGCTATGCATACATATGAGATGGAGAAAGACAAGATAAGGCCGAGAGAAAATATTATGACGATCTCCTTGTTCTTTACAATTTAAAAGGAAAGCAGTCCGCTCATTCACGTAAGACAGATGCTCCTTTTTCCATGGATTCCACGTACATTCATTCAGTCAGCCTTGAATAAAAACTATTTGCAAAACAGTTGCATCTGTACTGAATGTATGGACTTTCTCATGCCACGATTTCCTACATGGTGTAGTTTACCAACTATTTATATTTCATTAACACTGTATGAGCTTTAAGTAATCGAGAGATGGTTTAAGTGTAGGAGAGGCTATGTGTACAAAAGTTGTATGCAACTACCATACCCTTTTATATAATGGTCGAGAGTCTCTGTAGATTTTCAAGAGCCCTCTTGGAGATAGACATGTGGTATGTGCTTGTGACTGCATAGTGTGTGCATACACATAAATATGTATATTTATCTCATACTGATCTCGCTCAGAATATCACAAATTTATAACAGATTCTATATGGTTTACTCACATAAATAATGTTTTTAAATTAACTCTGTTTTGCAAAATTATGTGCTTTGCACTCCACATACATGAAAGCCATAGAAATGAGTTAGTTAACTTTCTTAAATGAAGAAACTCAGAACCTATCAAAACCCATAACAATACAAGTGTTCAGCAGAAACATAGTGCACATACATAACACTTTGGAGAAGGAATAAAGTAGTGGTGACCTACTCCCCTTGTGGGATCTGGTTAAGACTCCAGCATGACGTGAACCTTGACCTCCATGTTGAGCAAGATAGCATTATATTGATACATTTGATATCAAAACCAGAGGAAAAGGTGGAGGAAAGAAATTCTTGGTGAATTACACGGACATCATTGTCGTGTAAATTAAACATATAAACTGTGTGACAAATGGATTAGGTGAAGGAGCCAGATCTAAAAAGATAAATGAAAGCTGCTTTGTAGACAGAAACCGAATGCTACAATGAGAGAAGTCCTTTACATGACCCGTAAGTAAGGACATTAAATGGTCACATTCGTATTTTATAAAAATCACTGTTGGCACCGTTTATCTAGGTAAAAAGGTACAATACTAAATAATGCAGTCATCAGCATGACTCCAGCAGAGCTGGTAAAAGGGAGAAGGCAGAGTAGGACTGAGAGACGTGGGAGAGAGGAAAACACTTTTCACTGATTAAATGTAGCAGTAGAATGAATAGTCAAGAGTGATTGGAGTTTGTTTGCTTGTTTGTTTTTACAAATCCAGGAGATTACATGGACTCAAAATAAAAAATGTCCTGAGTATTTGTACAGTAATCGTGATCTCCAGTCCAAGTGGGAAGAGCCTCCTGCCTTCTGCTGATTACTCAATGGTTTGGTTGGATTAAGCTGTTAACTCAAATACATTTAATTTAAACTGCAAAAGAACTGGCCAGAATGGGTCTTCACATTGGTTGTCATGGTGCATAGGATTAGATACATAAAAGATGGTTTCTTTACCTTCTTATCTTTATACTTTGATTAGTCTAATCACATAAGAAATGAAATAAAAGTTCATGAAACTGGAGATGTGTGGGCAGGACTGTAGTTCCACAAATTGTTCACTTTTAGACAAATTCTTTGATAATTCATAAGCTTATCATATCCCTATTGATTAAAATGTTCCTGTTATTAACTATGTTTTACCATATCTATGAATAAGAACATGAGGACCCTTAAAATCTTTGCGGGAGTATGAGTGGAATTTCAAAATTCACAAGAAGTAATGGAGTAATCAATGAGCGAAAGACTTTTGTAATACTCTAAGCTAAACACTACATATCACTCTGCAGGTATCCGTAAGTGAGAAAAGATTTTGATCCCTTTAAAATAATTAACCTGAAAAAGTGATCTTCTAAATTTAGGACTATCCAATATTCCTTACATGTTATTTAATGCTGATATACTTAATAAATAATGCAGTGAATGAAATAATTTCAACAATACATAGATATATCTGCGGTTTACTCAATGTAAATGATATTAAATATCATCCTTTATGTCGTTTTGCTCTTGAGTGTCTGACAATCAAAGCCTGCAGGTGTTATATGGATTTTGCAAATGCTCCCCTTGTTCAGAAAGTCTGAACGCCATCTGGCTTGTTGGCAACACGGGAAGACAGGGTGGTTCATGGATTTCAAGGTCTTGGGAGTCTTTGGCTTGTTTCAGAAGTACGCGTAAGATTAGAGGATTTATGAATTTTCATACAGCTGCTCTTATTAAACCTGTTTAAAATGTCCTCCCATAATGCTTCCAAGAAAATTAAATTATACTCTTATATCATCTTTAATTTTCTAAGTATAACCCAAATTGAGATCAAAAGGATGTGCATAAGCTGTATCACTGGCACTTATGAAACAGAGATGTGAACAGAGGAAGTATTAAATATTCCACTTTTATCCTTCATCTCAGGTATCTAATATTATCACCCTTTGAGCAAATAATAATCCTGAAAACAGGCAAGATTTCCCTGAAAAGTAATTCATTAAATGTAACCTCATAGGGCCATGAAAATGTATTTTCAAAACAGTCTTTTGGGACATAAAAAGTTAGCAAACATTTAATTTTGAATCTTTCAATCTGAAGCCATTTATGGAAATTCTTGTTACTATTGCTGATTTTTTGCTGTAACTTTAATGTCCCTGGCCTAAATGTTTAATCATGATACCAGGACTCCTGAAGATTTTTGCTCTCTTACTATAAGAAAGGCTTCATTGTATTTTCCATATCCAGTCCCTTTACTCTTGTATGTTCACAAGTCCTGCATGACACACATCACAGGGTTTGGTGTTGGGGATGTAGGAATAAGTAGGATTCATTGACCTGATTTAAGCAGACAAGGGCTCAACTCCATGAAAGTTTTCACTGTGTCTGAAATATCGCAGTGTTTGAGGAGCAGATGAGCTGTGACTATCACCATGCACACTGACAAGAAACATAAGACAGATATGAATCCCCTTCAGTCCACTTGCTCCCCTGAAGAAATGATTCGCTAAACACCAAGATGAAACATAAAGATTTGAGACTGAAATGCCCTGACAAGTTTTAGCATCTTACACATTCTTGGATCACATGAAAGCACCTGACATCAGGTAGGAGTCTAGGATATGCAGGTGACTCTTCATTTCAGTACAGATGTTTATTTCCAACTATAACATGAGAAGAAGCAATTTTGCCCTTCCTGGTCCCTCTGCCGCACAGCTGTTGACCAGGACTTTTGAGGTTCTGCCATTTTGCAGTAAACTAAGTAGGCTGGGGTATCAGCTTCACTAAATGTCTTGAAGTAGCTACTGCCTAACAAATTTCTTATTTCTACCTCTAAATCTTGCAAGAATACTTCATGTTTTTTCTCCACAGTGAGCTTTTATAAATGCATTCCTTCCCGGAGGGAGCAATAGGAACAGTAAACAATCAGGTGTTTCCTTTCTTCCTTTCTATTCTGTAACCCCTTTTGTCTGAAAAGCTATGTGTTTCTTAAAAATAGCCCTTCCAGCACCCCATATATATCTGGGGAATGAGGGATTTCTGGGATAGTTTTTTTGTTTTCTGCATATAAGTCATTTTATTTTGCTTATTATGTGGACATTTATAATCCATTTAGTTTCAGCATCGTACATTACTAGTGTTTTCCAAATCAGTAGCCACTTCTAAGGATTCGAGTTTATATGCTAGTGGTTTCTGTGCACCTAATCAACACACCCGTCTCAAAAGCAGCCCTCTCCCTACCTGCATATCGTTACCAGTGTGTGGCACACACAGCCATAGTGAACTCAGCAATTGTGGAAGAGGTTCTCACATATAGCTGATTCGAATGCATCTGTGTTTGTGAGAAGTACCACGGTCTTTATTTTTATTGAGTCAGATATTTAATTTCAAACATGGTTGGGCTTATTTACCAACAGAAGTTTATGAAAAGCATTAATATGCAAGCATGTAAAACATGTCCTCTGGTCCCTGGAAGTATTTCCTCAATGTTTACAAAACCCCTTGAGAGTGGGGTATCAGACGGCTCAATGGCACAGGTGAATGCCAAGATTGTTTACCAACCACGAGCTGTGTCTGCCACTAAAGGCACTGCATGGTTTCTGTCTCCAACACCTCCTTTGTTCTGCTATTCCTCAAAGATATTTGCATGGTTTATCTCCCTTTAGCAAACACAAATATCTCTGCATACCCTGAATATAAAAGACACCTTCTACTCTAACTCTGCTGTGCAGAAACCCATGTGCACTAAAGAACAGATGCGTAACTCACGTGCCTGTGTGTGGTCTGTGCATCCAGCATCCGTGTTTAAATGAGGGCGTACACACACAGCCACGAGACAGTGAGAGGGTGCATCCTGTGAAATCCATTGTAGGGTTTCCTTGTTCTGAACCAGTTTAGAAATTCTACGAGGGAAAGGTTTAGTTGCTTTTAAATTTATTTTTTCAGTTGAGGTAATTCTAAATGTTTAGAGATTTTCTGTGTTGAACACTCAAAACTTTCTAAAAATAATGGATCTCAGTTTAAATATTTCACCAAAAGAAAAATGCATAAAGGTGGAAAAATATGTTTTCATACATATTTTTAACTCCCAATTTCACAATAAAATAGATGAGGAAAGGGAAATTTATCATGCCGTAGTAGTTGGGCACTATCCATGAATAATGACTTGTGCTGAAACATTCACTCCTGAAACCTCAGCCACTGAATTTAGGTCATAAAGATAATGAATGGTAGCTACCAACTTCAATGCTTTTTGGATCAGATCTGTTACAGGATGTAGTTACACCGGCAACAGGTAATTCAGCCCTCTATTAAAACAACATTCAGAAAAAATTTTCAAATGCACAGGTGAGCATCTCTTCAGTTACTGAAGGCCTTCAATGCTTTTTATATCATGTCCCTCACTACTGAAGTCCCTTCATGCTGTCCCGTTCTAGAAGACTGCTAAGCATTCCTCTTCCTACATAATCCTTGGAATCTTACAACAATTTGCCAATCAACATAATCACTTTTAAATCTCCAATGATTTTAATTAATATAATTTCAAAAAGTAGCAAAATAAAGTTAAGTATAGCTCAGAAATTAGGATTAAAACTTCGACATTGGCAAACCATGGCAAGACCCATTTATGTGGCTCTAGCCAGGCAAGACATTTCCCCTGGACTCTTCCATCTGTTCTGAAAACCAATACAAAGAGTCGCTTCCTTCCTGAGTTCACACTCTTATAATTAGGGATGCAAACAGAAAGGCCAGTCTGACTTGTTTGTTAGCTGAGTTAGCTTCATGCACTAGTTTAGAAATGATGTGAGTTTTGGGGTAACAGAGGTCTTTAAACATTCTGGATATTTGTAGACACTCCTTTAGTTGACCAATGGCAAAGATTACATTTATCATTGCTAAAGCTCTTCTGCTAGTTTTATACACATGCTTCTCAGTTTAGAACAGGATTACACCTGAAAGGATCCATCGCAAGTTAAAAGTACCTGAAGTCACTTCAGACATCAGAACTGGGACACACACAGATGTGTGGCACTGTGTGCACATGGAGGGGTGGGAAAACACAAGAGGGAGTGTCCCAAACCTACAGCAATGCATCACACATTGGAGCACCCTTTGGTGTCGGGATCAGCTGTCAGCAGGGAGGGAGTTTATTCCACACATCACCAGCCCAGGGAAAGCCCAAGTTCACAAGTGAGGGATGGTTTCCACTGAATCATTACTGTCTTACTAGTGTAACATAGTGAATTCAGTGAAGATCACACACGCACACACCCTTTGGAAACACCTTAATCTAGCTTTTACTCATACACAGAATAGGTGACTGCCCAATAAGTGAATAAATTATTTGCACAAGAATGAACTTTGCTTTTGTTTAATTGAGAAGAAATTTAATCTATAAAATACTTGAGTTTCCCTCTTTCAGAATATTAATCTTATACCTATTATCATTGGTCAATTTTTCACAGGCAACTGAGCTCACCTTAGAACTAGACATTAGTGTTAAGGCTAAAATTTAAGTCATCACACTTAGGTTCTGCTTAACATCAGACAATAGCTTACTCAAGCTAAGGTCCATGAATCGGTGTTTTTAGGGGTTTTCTTGTTTTGTTTTGTTTTGTTTTTTGAGACAGGGTCTCACTATGTAGTTGAGAGTGACCTGGAACTCACTATGTAGCCCAGGCTGGTCTTGAATTTGAAGTGATCCTCCTGCCTCAGCCTCCCAAGTTCTGGGATTACAGATGTACACCACCATGATCAGCCTTGAATCAGTGCTTTTAAATTCTCTACAATAACAGTATTAATTTCCTGTGTCAATATTTATAAATAAATTTAAAAAGCAAATCACAGGAAACATAATCAAATACACAGAATATAGCATTTTGCATATACGTTATGAACATGCTGTCGTTGCAGCCTAGTTATATTGCATTCATCCTCAGAAGTTAATAGAAAATATTTTGGACACAGATTGTATGTAGATTTAGAATTGAAGGCAAGTTATATTCACTTGAGATCATCTACAACAGAATGACAAAATTTTTCACAGCAATTTGATTTTTAGGTATGTATTTACTTTTGCAGTGACATTTTAACATGTTCACCCCACCAGTCTTGGATTCTTGAGCCCTGCCCCCCACATACCTGGGACTACAGGCGTGTGTCACCACACCTGAGTGATGGTAACCAGACACACAGAAATGAGAGGATTGAGTCACCATAAAGCAAAGGAGAGTGCAAATAGGGCTGGCAAACAAAGCCTGAATCTCAGAGGAGGCAGAAACAGTGCTACGGTCCTGGTGTACGTAGTGATTTCAGTTCAACTATGTCATGAACTACATAAAGTTATCATTAATTTAAACTAGTTCTATGAGTACCATAACAAAATTTCCTGTTTTAAATGGCTTTATAAAATGTATAAGTATTCAGTTACTTTTTTGTTTACAATATTTCTCCTTTATCCACATTTTTTATTTCTGTGGTTGCAATTGTGCATAGTTAACAGCATTCAGAAAATATTAAATGAGATTTCCAGAAATGAATGACTCATAAGTTTTGAACTGCACACTACTCTGAAGAGCATGGTGAAATCACATACTGTCCAGCTCTGTTCTTCCTGAGGCATGGGTGGTCCTTTTGTCCTGCATTGCCATAAGATACAAGTCACCTGCCCCAAAAGTCCCTGGGAAACTATGTCAGCTTTCAGAGTTGGCTGTCCCAGGATTACCGTGCCTGTGCTCAAGTAAACTTCAGTTCGTATCCACAAAGCACAAAGAATGGCGATGCTAGCAATGTGGGTATGCCATGGAGAGTTGTTTGGGGGTTGTTGTTTTTTTTAACAATAAGGTAAACTTGCTTGAGGAAAGGAAAAAAAATGTATGTTGCAGTTGCTAAGATCTACAGTAAGGAAAAAAATGTGTAATGTTGTGAAAAAGAAGAAAGAAATACCTGCTAGTTTTGTTGTCACACCTCAGACTGCAAAAGTTAGAACTACAGGGCATGGGGAGTGTTTAGTGAAGATGCAAAAGACATAATTGTGAGGTTCAGACTCTTCAACTTTCAGACATCCACTGAAGGTCCTGGAGCACATCCCCAGCAACAACTGGAGAAACTGGAGACTGCCATACTCTTAGTTAGAGATTAATGAAAATAACTGTATTAAAATACCCACAGTAAGCTATTCATTTGTGTGTTCCATGGCTTTAAGATTACTTCAAACACAAAATAGCACAAAGCATGACTATAGTTGCTATCAGTAATGAGTTCATCTAGAAGATGTAGAGACAACTCCTTACACTCAACTACCCCATCTTTGACAAAGGAGACAAATACCCTCTCTGGAGGAAAGATAACCTCTTTAATAAATGGTGTTGGAAAAACTGGATTTCAACTTGTCAAAGACTAAAACTAGACCTGTATCTTTCACCATGCACTAAACTAAAATCCAAGTGAATTTAATATCTAAGTATTAAAACAGAAACACTAAACTTGCTGGAAGATAAGTTAAATAGAACAGTTGAAGATATGGACATAGGAAAAGTCTTTATGAACAAATCGACAGTAGCATGTGAATAAGCACAAAGAATCAACAGTTGAGAACTCATCTTTTTAAAAATCTTCTGCACCACCAGAGAAATAATAAGCAGAGCTAAGAGACAATCTGCAGTGTGGGAAAAAAAATTTACTAGCTGTTCCTCAGAAAAAGATCTAGAATATATAAAGAACTCAGAAGAAATCAGGCCCCCAAATTTAAAGACCCAATTCAAAATGAGCATCTGAAATGTACAGACATTCCCTGGACAAAAAAAGCAACAAATAAACATATGAAAAAAATGTGCAACATCATTGCTTGTTCAAGAGATGCAGATGAAAACAACACTGAGATTCTGTCTCACCCCAGAAAGAATGGCTGCTCTCAAGAAATCAACCAATAACAAATGCTGGCTGATGGGGTTGTGGGAAGATAGGAACCCTTCTTCATCACTGGTGGGAGTGCAGACTGGTGAAGCCACTGTGGAAATCAAATATGGAGATACGTCAAACAACTGAAAGTAGAGGTTCCATTTGACTCAGCTACTCCTCTGCTGGGTATCTTCCCAAAAGAATTAAAAGAATCATACCACAGTGTTAAGTGAAATCAGATTTCTCCCATCCGAGTAAAGAGCAAAGTAAGAGATTGATATAAGAATCCAGAAAAATAGATCTTATACAAAGAGGATGGGAACCAAGAGACTGAGAGTGGAGGAAAGAGGATGTAAAACGATGTAAGATGTGTTACATACGTGAGCCGCCTACCCACAATGTCACATGTCACAAGCATGAACTAAGTAATGATGAAAATCTGAGCAGGGGACCTGGGGGAGGAGGGGGAGGAAGGGAAAGGGATATTAAAATTAAAAGTAAGGATGTGTTAAGTACATCTGCAAACCCCATAAGATGAATAAAAACTATGTTCAGCAAATGTGTTCTACAAAAGAGTTAGAAAAAAATAAAATATGCTAAATCCATGATAAAGTGGTGGAAAATGAAATGTGATCAGATTAAGAATCTGCTTCTGTCTATATTTTCTCTTAGTACAACTGCAGTAAGGATTTTTTACTCTGCTGTGGAAAAACTACAGGGAAGGGTCTATTTTTCTTAGTTTTGATGCCTCAAAACTTGTATTAGAAACATCTCTTTCAATGTATTCCACTGCAACATACTTGTTTGGCTTGGAAAATATTCACAGAAAAATATTATTTTTTCTAGCAGAATAACAGAACATTATTACTGGATAATAAGGTTCACCTATAAGTTTCTTCTCATGTCTAATGACTCAAATAAGTTTGAATTCATAATTTACATTTATTTTCAGTCATTATTTACCCTGTATAACTAAGTTACTCTTTATGGCTCCTGACTTTAAAAGTATATTTAAAGGCCTTATTGTACTCTTTCTGAAAAATTTTGCAGTCTTTTTATGACTGCAAGCACACACACCTTCTCTTCGTATTTCTTTTTACTTCCTAAACATTTAAAACAAAGTGAAAAGTCTCCTGTAGTCTTTTTCAAGACATACACTTTTTCTTAGCAAAAAGTGTAGTGAGAAAATCAATGTGATGATAAATGATTCATCGGCTGTCTTTTTATAAGGATTTGGTAGCTGTAGCTTCCTCACAAAAACACAGGGAGCAAATCTAAGGGCAAGTAACCTCTACCACAAACTATCTGTAGCAGACATTATTCACCTAGATTTTTGGCATTGATAAATATATTGTATAATCTTAGTGTTCTTTCATTTTTTATAGGAGCCATTGGATGCTTGCTTAATATATATTTACTCAGATTTTGCTACATGCCCATGAGAACATCTTGAATGTAAATGGAATACAGAACAAAAACTACCACGATCTCCTAAAAGCTTACAGGTCTTGAGATTAGCACAGGAAGTGCTGTACAGATAGAGGAGTTAACGGAGAATTGAATACAATAGGCTATACAATCAAGTACTAGTTTTGTGAAAAATTATATTCATAAGACTGCAAATGCTCTGACACTTATGGAGCGGGGGTGGGTGAGTGACCCCAGATGTTTCTGGTGAGGTGTGCCGAGATGATGGAATTGGATAATGCAGTGCATCAGGTGTGTTCCTGCATCACGAAGCACATTAGAGAGGTTTGTAAAATTATGCAGATTCCGCAAAGGCACAAAGGACTTCCAATGCTTCCAATGCGATAGGAAAACCTCTCTCCAGGAGGGGCAGAGGACAGGGGTCACAAGACATCTGGATCCATCATTTGCATAGAAGGGTGCTCACCGTGAAACTTCCAAAGGAAACTCAGAAGAATCCCAGAAAGTAAAGAAAGTAAAACGAAGGCTTCTGAACTATAACTAGCAATATATTTATTTTAAACAACAACTACAAGAGAGCTAAATATAAAAAGGAAGCTGAAATAGCAGATAAAGTGTTTCTGGAAATTAAATATAGGAAATCATATATATGTTTGTCTATGGAAAACTGAAAATTAAAGAGTCAGTTTATATATGTATGAAACTGAAAATTAAAGAATCAATTGGAAAAGCCCAGACAATTCCCAGACAGTAACCTCCACAGACACACATAGGGCGCAGAGAAAATCATGAATGTAAAATAAAAGGAAGAGATGAGACAATTAGTAAAAATTCACTCTCTAACATCTGAATTACAATATTCTCTGTAGGAGATCACAGGGAGAAGGTAGTTGGTTAGAGAATGAATAATTCAATACAATTCACAGAATCGAAGTCAATACATTCGTACACTGGAAAGGACCCAACAAGGGAAATATATTGTAAGAAATGTATTTATTTATTGTTTGATTGTCTGTTTATTTTAGGAATTAGAGATTAAAGAAAATACAGGATGTTTCAAAAAGAAGCAAAATATTCTCTAAAAGCATTTTTCCTCAAATGTCATGTAAAAATTCTCTGATGGAAAAATTAAAGTTGTGAGTCAGAAGAAGAATGATTTTGAATTTTTAGGAAAAACATTTTAAAATTATATCCCACACAAGCTGCCAGTGCTATGTTAGAAGGAGCGAAGCAACCCAAACTGGAATGATTTGTGCCACAGGTTTCCTAAAAGGCGGCGATTTTGGCCGCTCCCCGCCTCCTCGTGCTGAGGACCAGGACCCTGAGCACCTGGACCCAGAGGCACTGGAGAAACAAAGTATCCAGTCTCTTGATTCTCGGTGGCGATGAGTCAGGATGGTGTGTCGGAAAGAGGGCTCCACTCTGGTTTAGTGTGGAAAAGTATGAGGGCAATAGGAATGGAAGGGCTAATTGGACTTTGTTATTGTCAAATTATATTTACCCCTAGAAAAAGCATAACAAAAGTCAGATTGAGAAATCAAAGTGGAGAATCAAAGTCAGAACAACAGTCGCAGCACATAGGAAGTCCCCGTCTCGTCCAGTGTGCAGCAGAGGAAGCTAGAAACATCTTCAGGGTCCATCACTTGCGTAGTTCGGGTACGAAGAAAGTCCAGCTTGGGAGCCAGGCATGGTCTGCTCTGCCAACGCCAGGATCCTCACAGAAGGTACAGTTTTACAAAGTCATATTGAGAAAGATATTTATAGTTTTGAAGAAATCTGAGTGCCAGACCTTAAACATGCTGAAGATGCTCTGAGACTGACAGCAGCCCTGAGGGACAGTCACAGAAGAGCGGGTGGTCAGCTACACCGTGGTCCAGTGACGGCACAGAAAGTACGACCCTGAAGCCCGCTGAGCAGCATGGCTGGACGGGCCGCCACCCTGCATGTCGGTGCCGCATTGCCTTTATCTGAGTCACCTGGGGTAGACACAGAAGATGACTCCCCTGAGCGCTGCTGTCCCTTCCTCATACTGACTTCATTTCCTCAGGTGTAAAGCCAGGGGACGATGATTGCATCACACCAGAGTTGTTCTTTTAATATTCTGAAGAAACTCCACGTAGTTTTCCATATGGCCGTACTAATTTGTATTTCTACTGACACTGGATAAGAGTTTTTCTTTTTCCACACCCATTAATTTGTTGTTATCATCATCATCATCATCATCATTATCATCATCATTATTATTATTGGCTTTTCAGTTAATAGTTCTAATTGAGGTAAAGTCACATCTCGCTGTGGTGTGATTTGTATTGACCTACTGACTAGTAAGACTGAGCATTTTTGCATATACTTATTGACCATTTGCATATCTTCTCTTTAGAAATGTTTAAGATTTTTACCAAGTTTTTAATCAGGTTATTTTTCATTGTTTCATTTCACTTTTCTTAAATTATTGAGTTCCTTATGTTTTTGATATAAACCCTTGTTGTATAATTTGGAGATATTTCCTCCCATTCTGGAGATCGCCTCCTTACTCTCTTGCTTATTTCTTTTGATTTGTAGATTAATGAAATCCTATTTGCCTATTTCTACTTTTACTGTCTATGCTATCTAAAAGATCTTTAACCAGACTAATGTTGTAGAGCATTTCCCCTGTATTTTCCTCAAATAATTCTTCTTTCTTTACATTTGAGTTTTTCAATCATTTTGAGTTGATCTTTGTATATAGGAAGAAAGAGAATGTAGTCTAGGGCCATTCCTCCACATATGGATATCCGGCTTCCTCTACCACTTATTGAAGGACAGCCATTTCTTCATTTTCTGTAGTTGAGGCCTTTGTTAACTGGCTGTAAATGTGTGGAATACTTGAATCACAGATACTGAAATTCCTAGCGGGCAGTAATGACCCACAGACTTATTCCTTAATGGTGAACTACACATGTCATGAAGAACGGGCCCATCTGCACACTTTGACAACTTTCCTCGTACCTATGGTATTTAAGGACATATTTATTTCACCTTGAGAATTAATGTATTTGGGTATTTTTTTTGATAAAGCGAATATGTAAGTTATGACAGAGCCATTAAGTAAATATGACAAAAAATAAATATTCCTCAAGTGGTACAAAAACTTAAAAACAAATATTTAAAGAATACAAAACATAATCACCCTAACTTAAGGATAAGTAAGGAAAATGCCTGTTATTTTACCAAATACTCTCAACAGAGGAGCCTCCTGTTAGCCACCTAAGAGTGTGAATCCCTGAAAGATGGGCGGGCTTTGGCAGTTGTTTAATGTCCATTGGACAAGCTAAATTTTCATTAAAATCCATGAACTTTTGCTGTTACTACTTCTTGATTCTAAATAAGCTATTGATTATTTCAGTGAGTAGGCTGAAGGTAAGATGGGTTTATTTTCTCTAAATCTAAGTTTCAGATTCTGAAAAGATCACAGTCAGAATCAATTGTAGGCTGTAGTTTTGTAACACACACTTAACTATTCAAAGTCTTACAAATAGAAACCACAGAGCTATATCATAACTATAGATTATCTATAGTAATCCATTTCTACATTTTATTTATAGGTACACATATATGAACACATGTATATATAAAATATCAGTCAGAGGATATTAAACCTCCCATAATTTATGAGCATTCATCTTAGTTTTTTCGAGGAAACGTAAACAAAAGGTTACAGATTTATCAATTTTACAGTCGAAGAAATTGAGTCCCGACTATGCCAAGTTAAGTGGCATAATCAGAAAGCAGCTGACTAGACATTCTGATACAATCAGTGTCTTATCTGCACTATCAAATTTATTACCCTCAATCACCACGTATGTTTTATGAGATGAAGCGTAATACTAAATATCGGAAAGTCAGTTTTCACTCAATGGCTGAAGTTTTGCAGCGCTCATTATTTTTATTCCTGCACATATTTCCTGATAACTTTGAGCAGGAGAAGGTCAGTGGGCAGTGGGCTTGCAGCTTGTTCTGCAATGCGGGCAAAAGAAAGCCAAGCAGGGGCCAGGGTGAGCCTGGAAGCCTGATGCCAGTTGCCCACTGCCACACCCTGTCATGACTGAGGGGTGAGCAGGCGTACGTTAGACCAGTCTGGGTGGGAGTAGAGCCTGGGAGTGTGAACATCACTTTGTATAACTTACCCAAGTCTGATTAGGAAATAGTTGTTAATAGAGTCCTTATCCACCTTGGCTGCCCAGTACAATCACAGAGGAACTGTCAAAACACAGGGATGCACAGTCCCATCCTTGGAAATTTTGGTTCAGTGTATCTGGGATGAGGCCAGGACATGAAAAGCACTGTATTTGTAAAGCACATGTGTGAAAATTGTGCATTCACTACCCGGATTTCAAGTCGAACTGGGCATTCACTAGATCCAGCCACCTGCCGGCTCTCTCTCTGCAAGAACACATCCCTCTGTGACAGATGGTCATTCTAGCAGGTCCACTTTTGTCAGAGAATAAAATACTTAGCTGACAGGAAAGCATCTTTTACAAGTCCTTTGTAGCTTAAAGAAAACTAACTTCGTATATCCCCTGTTTGTGCCTCCTTGCTTTTCCAACTTTGACTGTTATTTAAGAACTACATGTTCATTTTCTCGCCTATGAATTCATTCTTAGAAAATACCTCTAATATTTATTAAAAAGTTTATTCAAAACTAAATCTCATTAATTGTTTTCAACTGAAAGTTTTCAGCAAGGTGAAATTTTTATAAATTTCAGTCTGCACTTGAATCATAGAATTTCAAATATGTGTGGATTGGTCTTGTAATGTGAAAACCATAGTATCAGACTTGGCCTTTGGTTTAATGTTAGCTTCATAAAATAAATTTAGGAGCTTCTTACTTTTTACTGCAATAGGACTGCTACATTAATGCTAATTTTATTTCTATTAATTTTCTAAATGTTTGAGATTTAAATAACTTCAAGTAGAATATTTTATTCTTTTGGTTTTGATTTAAAAGATGGCCCTAGTTTGTGAATATTGTTTTACAATGTTTTGTTCATTACAATCTTAATCTTAACCAAAAAAGATAATTTCATGGGTGTTGCAGACAATTAAACACATATGCAGTGAGAGAAAGTCTTCCATGAACTTACTCCCTAATCATATTTGCAATAATTTGGCAAATATTCTTCCTATCGATTTAGGTATAAACCTGTCATATACGTATTTTTTCTTCAAATATGTTTCTCTGCAGCTCTTTAATGCATTTTGGCTTACTTTATTTTATTCTTTGTTTAAAATTATACTTTTCATAATGTAATTTCTTTTTTATTTCATCTGGTTATTATATTAAATCAAATTCTACCTTTTAACTTCTTGCTTTCTCCACTTCTTTGCCAGTCACACCTGACTGCACATTTTTAAAACTTAGGAAATTTTCCTGATTTGAGTTTCTATCCCTTGGCAAGTCCCACCTAAGGCATCTTTATGCAAGATACCTCCTCCCTCAACCACGACCCTTCTACATCCTCTTTCGCAGATGCCTTTGCTTGCTTTGTGACTTCATGTTCCTTAGAATTGTTGAAAAGTCATATAATTAACCTTGATCTTCTAGTCATGCTCTTTATCTTTTGCAGTAGAGTTTTTACCACATTTTTTACTTTTCAGAAAAAATGAGATGTGTCTCATAGACAGGCGTGGGGTTGAATTCCCACCACCAACACTAAAAAAAAAAAAAAAGCAAA
>NW_022900939.1:44910670-44948962 GCF_012274545.1 Fukomys damarensis
AAAAAAAAAAAAAAAGCAAACCCAGAGGGCTGTCCACTAAATCTCTGATTCAGAACTGTTCAAGAGGCCCTCCTTTTGGATGGAGTGAGTCCAGATTCTTATTTTAATCTGATTCCAAAGTTCCCTCTCTCACAATAGCTACTGATGTCCCAAGGCCTTACATTTCCAGGAAGATCTGTGATCCCAGTTTCTGGGAAAGTCTTTATATCTACTCTTCTCTTCACTTTTTCTGATGTGTGCGAGATGAGTGGGGCCAGAGTGTGTGTAGCTATGTCCTGCCTCCTTGTGTTTCCTCTTAGTATATAGGTGACCGTGATATTACTATCATACTTCATAGTACCGTTTAAACCATGGTGTAATTCAATAATGGGCAACTTTTATTCACAGGTCTTAATATTTGTAGCTTTGTCTTCAAATAGATTCATCCAAATTAATAATGATACCCAGCAGAGGGATATAAATAAGACACCCATGTGTAAATACCGAATAGTCTCTCTAGTGTGAAAAACTAAATGTATAAATAAGATCCAAATTATATAACTGACAATGTGAAGTAGGAAGAAAAGGGCTAAAGCTGTAGGGGAAGTAGGAAGGGGAGGGGAAAGGACATAAAGGAAAAGAAAAAATATGAGATAAGGAAAAAGTGGAAACAAAGTCTTTGTAAAAAGGGAGGGTGGAGGGGGTAAAGCGAGGGCAGGGAGATGGTGATAAAATGAGAACCAAGACCTGTCATGTAAAGGTACAAGATCCCAATGATGAACGTAACTGTACTGTGTACCTAGAATGTACCAATAAACTCAATGAAACAAAATGAAATCAAATAAAATTTAAATAAGCAAATTAATAACGATACCAATATACAGGCTCAGACTCGCCAAATTACATATTTGCAAAAATCTGAAACTATTTTAGTGCTGATATTTCTTCTTATGATAGATAATGAAATATAATGAAGATACAATTAGAAAATTATAAATAATATGTATATTGCTTTTCTAGATTTCCATAGCACATACTTATTTTTCCTAATACATGCTTGCTTGTGGCTTGTTTTCATTGTTAGTTTATATATGTCAACCCTACTAAAACATATTTTGAGGGCCAGAGATTTAGCTCAGTAGCATCACCTCCTTCTTTGCAAGTACAAGGACCAGAGTTCTATCCCCAGTACCAAAAATAATAATAAGAATGTTTAAAAAACATATTTTGAGACTGAACTTTTTACACAGGAAGTATTCAGGAAAATATGACTAAATGATCAAATATCATTTGAAAAAAGGAAACTTCACTTAAATGACATTAGCATAATTAGCATTTTTCATACAAAAGTCACTTGACACTGTCATAATACCATAAAATTGGTGTGGAGGATATTAGTAATTGTTCTGCATATTTCAATGTATGAAGTACGTAATAGAATGCTTTCTTTACTTCCTTTAGTGTCTTGACTAAAATGTGCATCACTTCTGTGACATAGCTCTGAATTGAAGGGTGAAATGGTATCCCACGTGGAAGGCACTGACGTAATTTGTCATGGTGAAAGTCAGTGTAAGGAGGGGTGCACCTGTGCCGCCGTGAGGAACCCCACAGATCCCACCCTAAAAGCAGAACTCACTCGATGGAAGCCTTTCTTGTTGACTACAGGATTACACTTCCATAACCTAAATAACACAAGGTATACTCGTTCCTCAACCTGTTGAAAATAAAAATTCTCTAGAAAGAATAAGAATTCTTGAAACAGAATCCCAACTTGGAAACTCTGGGGCTGCCATGGGAGTGTACCTTCTGCTGAAAAATCTGCTGCGTGAAAGTTATCACACACACATAGCCTTTCTCTAATGATTATAGCTATGCTTATAAACTGCAAACACATGGATATCTCTTTTGACTTAAAGGATGTTTTAGACCTGTGTAAATACTGGCTTGCTTAAATCCTGATAATATCAGATTCAAAATTTGACAGCATTTTACCAGATTTCTTCTTATTAAGTGACTTAATAGTTTATCTCATGTAAATTTATAATCATATTCAGCAGTAAAATCCCTACCACATTTATTGTCATTTTAGAGCTCGTAGTGGTTAAACTTCTAATTTTCAATATTTGTCTAAATATAAGAATGGCAGTCATATTGATTTTAGTGGACGCTTGAAAAACAATGTCATTCAGGTCATGACATTCTGCCAAATATCTGAAAGTGTGACTGTAAAAAGATATTTGCCATTGAATGGTACGGAAATCGAGAAGCCTTGAAGTGTTGAGGGCAATCATCTAATATGATGTGCTTCTGTATTGGTCCAAAAGGTCACACGTGTCATTCACGTATGAATGAAAAGTATGTCATTCACGAAGTCATTCTGCTTATTTCTCCTTATAAAACTGCGTCATGTCGTGTAGGATTGGGTACCTCATGTGGTGATGATCCTCTCTGCTTTACCTCTTCGGTGAGAACCTTTTTCATTCATTGAAATTCGGCTTCTGTCCTAGGAAGTGCAGAGAGGAGATTTAGAATCTGCATAAGAGAAAGCGTGGTGTGTGCCAGCCAGGCCATGTGGCCAAAGAACAAGCCGTGTCTCTGTGCTTTCCACATGCAGAAGCCCCTCAGCCTCTCCCTGCTGTTTTCTACTGTTGTTAGAGTGGGAAGGGATTAGAGATGGCTCTGCGTGTCTGGCCCCTGCCTGTAAACGCTCGGCATAGATAAAGTCACTCTGAAATCGTGTATCGCAGTGGTAACCCCAGATGTACTGAGCGTACGGTCCTGTGCCTGACCACTGGGGTCAGCGTGGATGGCACCTGTTCCTTCACCTAAAGTTATCTTCATCTGAACCAAATTAATTTTGGACAGGGACTGGTTAGTTAATACCACTCTCTCATCTCTTCCCCACACTCATTCTTCATGTACAAATAGGTTTTCAGTGAATATATGCAAATAAAGATTAAAATCAGATCTATCTTTTCCTATTTCAGAATAAACAAAAATTTTTCTAACACTCCTTAAAATATCCAGAAAGGGGACTCCGAAGATATTATTTCTGGTGTACCTTGGTTAGCTGGTGTGAATGCTGCTGCTCCCTGTGGTAGATAAGGCGCTCGCAAATTCCTGGCGAGCCCCTCCTGGGAATCATTTTCGCTGTGACCTGTCCTAGCCGGACACAGTCTTGGAAGAGGATGGGTGAGGACAATGATGAAAGAGATCTGAAAGATCAGACACGTCCTCTGTTGATATTTATAACTTAGGCTACCAGCTGGGGAATCATAAAACATTCACGGCTACGAGAGACAATGTTGTTTTAGTTTTTTCTAAAATTAAAAGATAAGGCCTGGGGATTTAGCTCAGTGGTTCTGCCGCCTGCCTTGTAAGTGCAAGGACCCAAGTTCGAACCCTGGTGCTAAAAACAAAAACAAAAAAAAAAGTGTCGTAAAATTAAAAGATAAGCAAGTTAACTCTGTCTCTCTCTCTCTCTCTCTCAGAATGTATCAACTGAGCGATACAAGGTCTTTAGAAAAGTCTAAAATTATTTTCCAATTTTTATAAATTTACAATATCTAAATAATTAAGGTTAATAGAGAAAAATCATCATGCTTTTCATGCTCATTTTCTGGAAAGCACAGCGTACTAAACTGACTTAAAATTATGAACCAATGATGCTAATGGTTATTTTTTAAACAGATTTTGAATTCTTAAAGTAACTTGTGAGATGACTAGTATTTTAAGAATCATAGATGATGACTAGTATTTATAATAATTATAAAGAATAAATGTTTGAATTTTGATATGTATGATAAATAAAATTTAGTATAAATTAAGGCTTTTACTTTTCAATTCTACATTCCTTTAGAAGTAATTGTTTATTTCAATATTATTAAGCACTACTGTGTAAAATGTATTCTACTATAATATTTTATAACAGTGTGATTTTCAGTGTAGAATTTTATGATTTTCAGGTAAAGACCTTTAAAGTAAAATGAGCTTTTTTCAAAAAAAAAAGTGAAAACTATCAAACCTATGCACTTAATTTGCTAAAATTTACAAAAGCAAAAGAGGACACACAGAGCACTGCATTTTTTTGTATTGCATGGAGGCAGCTATGTTGATGCCTGTACTCGTACAACCATTGGACGGAGAGTTGCCAGGAGGCTGAAGCAGCCTGCTCTCCGATGGCACCTCCCACAGCCGGATTTTTGTCAGTGCAACAACCTGGGGCTTCACGAGGCGGAATTTGCGGGCTCAGTCCTTGTGGATTTTTCCTTAGAATCCAACTAATAATTGCTTGTGGGAACCCCTCCAATTTCACAGAAACCTCAGATATAGTCTGTAATTGTTTTTTGTTTTGTATTTTGTTTTCTGTAACCCCTCTCATGCATCAGAGCAGGGTGTTGTACCGCAGCAGCTGAGACCCGAGCTCCCTAATCTGCTGCCCCCAATACCTGCACTCTCTAAGGCTTCTGGCAATGAACCCAAGCCCCAGAAGAGGTTTATGATTACGGCACTCCAGGAGAAAGGTGAACTCCTGGACTGGCTCCGGGAACTAACAAGTTACACTGCAGTTGCATAATAGGCATGAATAGGCATTTTTCCGACCATATCTAAAATTCCAGTTTTTCACAATTTGTGGATGCACTAGGAATTTCCCCCATGAGTTCCAGGGTCCACTGTAATAGCATTCAT
Source organism: Fukomys damarensis (assembly GCF_012274545.1). Taxonomy (NCBI): domain Eukaryota; kingdom Metazoa; phylum Chordata; class Mammalia; order Rodentia; family Bathyergidae; genus Fukomys; species Fukomys damarensis. Next base: position 44,915,339 of record NW_022900939.1, read on the forward strand.
GTTGTTTAAAATCCCATCCATAGCCAGGCACGGTGGTACACGCCTGGCATCGCAGGCTCGGGAGGCCAAGGCAGAAGGATCCCAAGTTCAGACTTGCAGCAGCACCGCCTTCAATGAGTAGTACCTTCACCTTTAAAAAAAACAAATCCCATCCACAAGCTTTTTTATTTATTTAAAACTGTATAATGCGCCTATTTTCCCCACCCTCTCATTGAAGAGTTCTGTGTTTGGTACGTGCTGCTTGGATTCTGTAGCTTTCGGATCGTCTCACTGCCTCCCTGTTTGGACCGTGCCCAACGTGCTTCGGCTCCTGTTGTCTCTGCTTGGAAAGCACCGAGTGCCAGTCCCGGGTTTGTGCTCACACTGGGATTTCAGGAGAGGCGCGAGGGTGGGCACCGCTCACCTGTGGGCCGAGTGCTGCGTACCTACAGGAGGCCCCTCAGAAATGCTTGAGAGCACGGGTCAGTCTCGGCCAGTTCTGGTCACTCTGAAAATCGATTGACCAAGCAGCACTTGCAGTTTTCCATTGATAGGCTTTGTCTAGGGGGTTTCTGTTTCAGAAAAATCGAGTGAAAAGTTCAAAGACTTTTCATGCACTCCTTCTCTCCACCCCAGTTTTGCCTTTACTTGACATCTTTCATTATTAAAATACATCTGGTACCAAGAGCAGCTCAGCCTGATAAGTAGTCTTTTCTTACAGTCCATGGTCTACATCAGGGCCTAGTCTTTGGTTGTGTATTCTATAGGTTTGGGCAAATGTACAAAGACACGCCTCCGCACCACTGTATTATACTGCAAGGGTTAACTGCCCTAAAGATACCACAATTCTTCTCTCTTCTAGAAGCTTCTCACCTCTTTAGCCATCTCCACAGTTCTGTCCTTTCCAGCATATCATTGAGTTGGAACCCTGGAGCACAAAGCCCTTCCCAGATCGGCTTCTTCATTTAGCGATGTGCACTTGAGTTTCCCATGTGTTCTTATGGCAGGACATTCATTTATGGCCATCTCTGAAAAATCCAGTGGTGCGGACATTCCACATACCACACTTGGTTTCTCCATTCGACTACAGTTCTAACAGAGAACTTTGTTGTTTCCATGTTTCAGTAATTAATAAATGTGCTATAAGTGTTTGCAAGTTTAAACTTTTTCCCAATAGTTTTAGTGAATTGCCAAGAATATAACTGTTGTACCATGTGGCGAGAATGGGTTTTGTTGTGTGAGAAATGGTCCTACTCTCCTACTCGATCCTAAAGTGGCTACTACCATTTTTAATTTCCACCACCCACAAATGAGAATTCTGGGTCCTAAACACCCTTGCCAACATAAAGTGTTGTCAGTAGTTTATGTTCACCCATGCTGATAGGTATGTAGTGATACTTCACTATTTTAAGTTGCATTGTCCTAAAAACTCATGTTGAGGGTCTTTGCATAGGTTCCTCTGCCAGCTGGGTAACTTCCTTAATGAGGTATCTATTCAGAGTTTTTGCCTATCTTTGAACAGGATTGCTTGTATTTTTTTATAGCAAAACATTTATTGGTACATTTTAGGCATATATAATGATAAATTATAAATTCATGGGGAATTTGCACCTGTATTTTTTAATGTTGAATTTAATAACTCTTTGTACATTTTGAATACCACACTATCTCTGATAATTGTTTTAGAAATATCTTTCCAGCCATTAATTTATTTTTTATTCTCTTGACTGGATGATATTTTTCCTTGAGGGGCCCATGTTTATAGTCAGATGGAGAAGTGACCATAAGCAAGAAGCTGTGTCACTGTAATCTTTCCTAAGTAGATTTAAGTGGTAAACATAAAAAGAATACCTCAGGTCAAATCACCTAGCCTTTTTGTAGCTATAACTGTGGTAGGGAGTTTTAGTTTCTTTCCTTGCATACTACCAGAAGTTTGCAGGCTAATCTCTAACTGAGGCCTTTGGACAAGGCCATATTGTACCTTATATTTGGGTCTCAGTTGAAAATGTTGTACTTAGTTTTCACCCTTCATGAGCTTCAGTGTTCTCAACCTCAAGAAAAGAAATAAGATCATGATTAGTAGAACCAACAATTACCAACCACACTGATACACTGTTCATTGACTGTAAAGGCATTAGCTACCATCCATGTCTGTGTCTGCGATGTGAGTAATACATTCTGGAATCAGCCCTGGACTCCTGAGCTGATCACTCTGGGAGATGGTTTCTGACTATTGCTTTTGAAAAGCAACAGGTTAAATCAACTAGTTAATGTAAAAGCATAGTACATAGACAGTTCTTTAATGAAGTCAGAAATGCATTGAAACAAAAAATATTATCCTTAAATATTCATAATTGATTAGGTATTTTCTATTTTCATATTGTATTCTGGTACTGAAAAAAGCACAATTCATTTCCTAGGTTTTTCCAGATCTGGAGACTGTTTTCAACTCATGGGAATTTCTTCAAGTTAATAGTTTACATGTTCTTAGGAGAATTTAAGATCGATAGAGAAAGGATGAAGGACATTAAAACCTGAAGATTGTTTCACCTCAAGAACGTTTTATATATGTCTCAAAAGAGTGTTATTTTTGCTTTAAAATAAGGAGAAACTGCAAGTACTTTACTGCTTATAGTTTATAGTGTTCATTACTTGTAATCTTCGTGGCAAAACTTTTATTTAGAAGTAACAACTTTGGTGTGATCTCATTAGGAAGATAATCAATATATTAGCAAGAAACAAAGAAAAACACATTTAAGGAAAGCTCAGAACCTGTTGATTGCATCTTGGTCAGAGAGTGATACAGAAAATGCTATAAATGCAGCAAAATAAGAAGTGCACAGCCTAAAGTGCTTTATGTTTGTTCATCCCTTTAGATACCATTTACTACATTTATTAGTTAGTTTTACTGGATTCCACATTCCAACAGCACGGTCTCCACCAAATTAGGGCCATTGGTCGTTTGTCAAGTGCTTTGATAGCGTAAGGTCCACAGAAAAACAACTAAAATCCCGTTATTGTCTGGAAGCCCGATTTCCACCTACTATTGCTGTCTCTCTTGCCCATGATATATTATAATCTTCTATATCGTTAGAAAAAATTTAGTGTGGAACCTAAAGAAAAGAGTGTTCTTGACAGACTTCTTAATCTAGCTAATAAACCAGTGAAAGAAAATTTTAACAGAAGTCAACTCTGGTAGCTTACCACATCAACAACACTGTAGAGTATGATATTCATTGGCTATTTACCAAAAGCAAATATTATTACAAGCAAATATTATTATAAATACATTAAAATATATTTATATTTTTATTTGGAAAAAATTAAAGAATAAGGTTGGTATTGTTGTGTTTTGTTATCTCAGATCAAACAATAGTACTTTAAAAGTACTGCATATAGACTTGATATTTCTGATCATTTTATATCATTACGTAGAAACAGCAATAATCAGCAAAAATGTGAATATAATTTCTCCATTAAAGATTGACAGTCTTACAGATAGTTACAGAGTATATTTAAAACTAATATAAGAGGATGATTTCCAATATGTGGTTAAAGAATGGCTTCTCCTGATGTCAGTATCACCTTGAAAAAAGCATGTATAGTGGTATACTTGTCATGGACTGCCTGGTTCTGGCAGTACCTCTTTTATGATGTAAATAGGATACCCTACAGCCTTTAAAACCCTTCCCATGAAACTTTATAAGCCAAAGAAATAGGAAAAGCCTACCTGGCCAGAAAAACAAGGTTGCTAGTTCGGTTCAAGCGATGAATTTTTAAAAGCTTTGCTTAAAAAACAAGAGTATGTCAATTGGCAATATCAGCCCACAGTGAGCTTTGAAATTCTCTCTTTCTAAGGCCAGACAGCTGGGTAATTGGTATCATGTTTGATTTTCAGTTTTTCTGTGGCTCTTTTCTATTTAGTGCTTTTTATATTTTTATAGCCAACAGAAACCTGTAGCAGGCTGCTTTGCTGATAATTTGGAAGTCGATAATGGTAAGGGATGTACAGAGTTTAAATCTGATAGAGAAATGTTTTTTTTAATACATTTTCATTGCTGAGAGATAATTCTCAGAGGAAAAAACAACACAAAATAAGCAATTCTACTTCACTATTTTGATTTTTTTATCATTAAATATATTTTCCTTCTGTTCACTACCTTCTCTACATACCTGTGACGTCTTAAGACTTTCAACAGGAGTTCACCAAGGTATTTTCATGTGGAGACACTAATACATTACTGGGCAGTTTTACACTAGACAATAATATTTACATAAATATTCTGGTCCTGAATTCCAGCTGATAAGGATAAGATTGCTGCCGTGAGGTCTCTGACCCCGAGGAGGACACGTGTGAAGGGCACGTGTGAGGGGAAGGAGAGGACTGACGTGAAACATTCAGCCATTCCTAGGGCATCTCTAACCTTCCCAACAAGTGTCATTTTATGGGACAGAACACTGATGCTCGGAGAAGCTAATATCCCCTTGGGCAGCTCATCTCCGAAAGTAGGGTGAAAATGACCACAGATGATTTTATGGAGGTATATGAACAATGGGATGCAAGGAACTATGAATGTTACATAGCAGCTGAAGTGGAGGAACGTAGATATATTGGTATTAAAGAAGTGTCTCCATCCATTTGAGCCACTATGAAAAAAATATGAGAAACTGAGACCCTCATGAAAGAAACATTTATTTCTCGCAGTTCTAGATGACAGCAAGTCTGAGATGAAAGCATCAATGTGGGATGAGGCCTTGCTTCTTGGTTCATAGACGGCTGTTTGCTGGTCACACTCTCGTGTGAAAGAAGAGCAGAGGAGCTCACTGTTTGCATGGCCAGTTCTACCGGTCACGAACGTTCTACTCCATGACTGAGTCGCTTCCGAGGACCCTGCCTCCACAGACCACTTCCTTGGTAGTGAGAATTTGAGGGTCCAGTACTCGGTCTTTGGCCAGAAAACTGAGTTGATGTACAGAATTGTGTGGGTGACTCCAACTGACAATGCCTGGCGGCAGTAAGGACCTCACTGATTCTGCCCGTTTGTTTGTTAACTTGTATTTCGCTGCATTTTAGAAATGATCGTACTGTGAATGGTGTTAGACAGCCCTCAGGTTTTCAGCGCTTAGCACTGCCTGTGGCCTCACCCAGGAGAGAACCAGTTGCTTACATTATCTCTCTCGGCCCTTCTTGGCCTTGAGCTTGCACTTCCTCACTCACAAGCTATTGTCTTACCTGATATGACCTCGAAATGCCTTTGCCTAGTGACAAAAGCCAGACTGTAAGAAAAATCTTAAATAGTTCTAAATACAGGTCAGCACTGTAGTTTAGAGCCAACTCTAAGAGCTAAAGATAAAAGGGTTTGGTGTCAGATAAAGGGCATGGATCGAGTAAAGCAAAATAACTTTAGCAAAACAGACAGATACAGCCATAGAGGGGATCAAATTTTAGTCCAAGGAAAGTAGATTTTATGGCATACAGTTTTATTTTTTATTTTTAAATTACCTCTTTGCTTTATTTTTTTAAAAAACTATGAACACTGCAGTAACATTACAAGGCCAATAGAAAGTATAAATAACAAAATAAGTCACATTCCAATATAGCAAGTATTATCATTTCTATGTATAAGTATTCCTTTCGTCTTTTTTCATATGCATGTACATTTTAGGTATATATTATGATCATATTTATCATTGGGAATTTGTACCTGTACATGTTATATCTGAGTTCTTGTTCCCCTGCCCTCTGGTTGCACCAGTCTACTGGCATACAGTTTTAAAACAAGATGGGAATTCAGTCTCTACTGATGGTACGATTAGGGCTGAGTGATGTTTAAGGAGTTTGCACAAGTTACCAGGAGATTCAGTTTTAGGAACTGGAAATCCATACACAGCCGGCAGAGTTTCAGATATACAAAATGAAGCCTTTATATTGGCTGCAAAAAGAATGTTGGTTAAAGATTTGAACAGGATGTGGTTATTGGGAAATAGGAATCTGGAGGTAAACTGTAAATACATGCTAAACTTAGCCTTATGCCCGGCAGATAATGAGTAAAAATCAAATACCTTTATGGTGGGTATAGGGGAACCTGACTGAGGGAAGCTGTTATCTGTAAACTATCTTTAAATACTCACCAATCTTGAACTTTTCCTACGCCACTCATGAGTTTGGTGACCTTTCCAACCACTTCCCCTCCTCTTTTTCCACAAAGAAAGTCATCATAAGAAATACTAAAGGCAGAAAACTTGATAAATGACCCTTCCGTTTTCTCAGTCTCTCTAACACAGTCGACCCAGGAGAAACCACAGATACATAAGCAGGATGCTATGGGTGGAATTTTGGAGTTTTTGCTAAATTTCTTTGTGTCCTCTATTTTTATAAAACAAAATACATAACTATGTATAATAAATAATTTAGGACAAGGTTGATGGAAATGGGGTCAAAATAATAAACTGGACCTCCTGGGAAAGGACAGGCACTTACGTGTTTATCTAAATTACTTTGTATGAATATTGCAAACTTTCTAAAGAATAAAATTTTTACAGTGATAGCAAGTAAGGAAGCAGAGTATTGGTGCTCAAGATATTTTAACCGATTCCTGGAATTTAAGTTCATAATTCTCAAAGAAGCAAGAATGAAATAACTCATAGCAGAAAAACAAGAGTGAAAACAGGAGCAGGAGCAATCGCAATTTCAGTAAAAATCAGAGGATGCCGCACACATTAAGACACTGGGAAGAAGCACTGGGCAAGCCAGCGATGGCCAACCTTTTGGAGCTTTCAATGAAAGCAAACTGCCTGCCCCAGCTCGCACGTCATAGGTTTTCCACCACCGGCACCAGCCCAGGGGAATCGGCCATGAAAAGACATCCTGGAAGCCCAGGCCTTTTCCGGTTCCTCAGGCAGCAAAGGCACCGGTTTCAGGCAAGGCCCGGGGCCGATCTGAACCAGCAAAGCGATCAGCACAGCGGTTCTGAAGGATGGCCCTGGTGGTCAGATGGTGTGGAGGAACTCTGGGTCTCCAAAGGAAATAGCAATAATGCGAGGAAAGATATGCAGAGAAAAAAAAATTTAAATGCTCAAGTCTCACAGAAAAGCCCTTGTAATTTTCAAAGTTGGGAAAGAATATCTAATCCTGTCTTTCCGTGTCCACATAACAGTAACACTAGTAAAGTCTGACACATCGAAGGAGGAGGCGGTGGAGCCTCCTAGCCGGGCCCCAGGGAGGAAGAGCAAACCCACGAAAGCAGTGGGCTACAGCGAATCCATGGGCCTGCAGCGCTAAGGAGCAAGTGGGCATCCACGGGGACAGGGGCTTTGAAAAATCACCAGCACTGAAGAGGACGATGGAAAACATACAGCACATATAGGAGAGCGCATATAAAATCTATATCAAAATAGCTCCTGTGAAATGAAATACATATTTTCATCGGAGAAACAGACTAGTTAAACTTCCATATGAAACAAAAGCACATATTTAATCTCAATAATCATAGAAAGACATAGGTATAAATAAATTGTTGGTCAAAGGAATTGTTGGTCAAGAAAAATGTTAAAAAGAAAAAAAACTTCTATTTGAGAAGTCATTAAACAGGATTTTTTTCATGTTATTCTAACATTTGGAAAACAATAAAGCAGTATCTATATGAGAAATTATTTCTAAAATGCAGTATTATAAAATATTGTCAGAATATAAAAGTTGAACTAGTGAAAAAATTAGAACACAGTATATTTACAAAATGCAACAACATACATTAAAAGGACTGTATACAGCAGACAGAAAATAAGCCTTCCTTTAAGATATTCAGAAACTCAGAAAAATGACTTTACTTGAAACCACAAAAAATTCTTAGTAATTTCTGTAAGGCAGAAATCTTTTGGAACATAGTTACTGGCAACAATAGAATAAAAACTTGAAATTAGCAATAAATTAAATGATAACAGCTAACAGAATTCTGAAGATAAAAAGTGAAATAGAAATTATGAACTATTTAGAAATGAATTGCCATTAAGCACTCACCACATACCGAAAACTATGATGCAGACAGAGCCGGAAAAAGGAAAATGATTCAGTTTAAATATCTGTAGTAGAATGTAACAGTTTCAATGGGTGAATCAAAGTAAGCCAAGGAATAAAAAGAGCACCAAAATATCCCCAGAATAATTAAGAGGGAAGCTTTAAGTAGCATAGCAATCAAAGCCAATATTATTATGCAGCCATAGTAGTGGCTGTAAAGCATACATTTGAGCCAGAAGAAAACCAATATTGCTCCTTGAAAAGTCTCACACAGCACGCAAATGTTTGACAAAGCGGAGGAAGAGAACTGTAAATAACTCTGAGAAATGGACTCAACTATACGTATAGAATAATTTTTAAAAATAAATCCTATATGCCAGTACAAATCAAAAGCTTGAGCAAATTTATATATATATTAAAGTGAAAAATAAAGAAATATGAATGGAATAAATATGCAATGAGAGATGTCCTAAAATCAAGAGTAGAAAGTTAAAAGGGAAGGTGTGTGCTTCAGTATGAAATAGCAAGGCATTTCCAGATATGCAATGCTCTAATTAAAAAAATTAAATTCAGCAGTGTGGAGTTTTTTGAATTGCAATATATTGTGTCCTGTTCAGAGAAGTAGGATTGCCAGCGATTAAGAGTTTCTGAGGATTTGTGAGTGTTTGCTGTACCTCACAACTACCACAAAACAAGTGGTCTTCATGGAATAACTGGTATTACTGGGCTCAGTGCCGTTGACTTCAATTTTAAGTGCTTTATAAACGCAAAAGTCAACGTTATAAAAACAACTAGTGATAAACCAACTACCCTGAAAATTGCTTGTCTGAATTTTCAGATTGCAGTTGCCTGAGACGGAGAGCAATATTCCTGTATACCTTTCAATGTACGCTTTCCCCCCAGGAGATGAAGATAAATAGATTTTTGTGATCTCCATAAATTGGTAACCTTCAATTTCTGAGTAGACCACCTGCAAATGATTCCTGTTCGCATGTCCAGCTGCTTTACACATGAAATATACTTGATTAGTCTTTACAGTAATCATGATTGAACCCAAATTGTTTTCATTGCACTACAGCCCCTGCTATCTACCCATTTTGTTGTTGTTGGGAGTTTTGTTTGTTTGTTTGCTGTTTTGTGTTTTGAGACAGGATTTCACTGAATTCCCCAGGCAGGACTTGAATTTGCAATCTTTCCGCCTCAGCTTCCCAGAGTGCTGGGATTACAGACACTATGAATAGCTTTGAATAATTAGATGATCCTAATGGTATAACTGACAATGTGAAATATGAAGAAAAAGGCTAAAGGTGTAGGGGAAAGGAAATAAGGGAAAAGAAAAAAATTATGAAAAAATGAAAAAATGGAAGTAAAGTATTGGTAAATAGGAAAGGGAGGAGGGGGTGAAGGCAGGGCAGAGGTAAGGGGAAAAAATGAGAACCAAGACCTGTCATGTAAAGGTGCAACATCCATCCCAATGATGAATGTAACTGTGCTGTATACCTAAAATTTACCAACAATCTCAATGAGAAAAATGGAGCCAAAAGACAATTTCCCTATGGGCCTGATTCCTAACAATGCCTCATGTTCTAATCTCAATCTTTGTGTTCTCAATCCTTACTGTTGAGAAATTATTCATAGACTCGGCCAGGCAGCAAAACAAACATTGAGTTACAGGTGGCTTCTCATGTTGTCAAGTCACAGTCAAACTTATGTGAAGGAATATAAGAGCAAAAGTAAATTTTTTTCTTTTCAGATATACATAGAACCTTACTTTTTTTGGAAAAACTTTAATTCAATGTAATACAAGCAGATATTAATAAAGATAATAGTTTTCAAAACAGTCTTCTTAATTCTATGAAGAAATAAAGATAATTCCATGAAAACTTAAAGAATTATATTACTTAATATACTGTGTACCACAGTGTTAAAAGAATAGCCAAAATGTTAGAGTATAAGTGATAGACAAAAATGACTCTTACAAAAAGGAAATAAATAGATAATAACACCAAACTTGTTTTTCAATGAACTAGGAGGACCTGAGAGTATAAATGAAACAAATTAGCATATATATTGAAATATTTTTGAGCTCATGGAATATATAATTTGGAGAATTGTTGGAACTCCTCGCTACTTCCTGTTTCTCTGTTATTTTTTTTCATGTTTTCTTTAACATTTGATAGAAACTCTGTATACCCCCTCCTCCCCACCCCATTTGCAAACACTGTATTTCCATTTTTTCATTTTCTCATATTTTTCCTTTTACCTTATTACCTTTCTCCTACCCTTCCCACTTTTCCTACATCTTTAGCCCTTTTTTTTTCTATTTCACATTGTCAATTATCTCATTAGGATCTTATGTACCATTATAGTTTTTCACACCAGAGAAACTATTCGGTATTTACACATGTGTGACTTATTTATTTCATGTAGGAGTATATCCTCAATATGTGTCCATTTTCTTATGAATGAATCTAATTTCTCATTCTTTATGGCTGAGTAGTATTCCACTTTATAGAAAAACCACATCATCTTCATCCAGTTTCCAACTGATGGGCAAACAGGCTGTTTCCAAGTTTTAGCTATTACAAACTGTGCTGCTATAAACATAGGTGTGCATATATCACTGTGATATGATTCTTTTAGTTCTTTTGTAAAGATATCCAGCAGAGCTATGGCTGGGTGAAATGGAACCTCTAGTCCCAGCTCTTTGAAGTATCTCCATATTGATTTCCACAGTGTTTGCACCAGTCTGCACTCCTACTAACAATGGAGAAGGGTTCCTTTCTCCCCACAATCCCGCCAACATTTGTTATTGTGTGATTTCTTGATAGCAGCCATTCTTTGTGGGATGAGGTGGAATCTCAGTGTTGTTTTCATCTGCATCTCTCGAATGACCATTGATGTGGAACATTTTTTCATATATTTACTTGCTGCTTTTACTTCTTTGTCTGAGAAATTTCCGTTCATTTCAGATGTCCTTTTTTGAATTGGGGCTTTATATTTGGGGGGGGGGCTGACTGTTTTGAGTTCTTTATATATTCTAGTTAATAGTTCTTTGTCTGAGGAGCAGCTGGTAAAATTTTTTCTCCACATTGTAGGTTGTCTCTTAGTTCTGTTGATGGTTTCTTTTGAAGTACAGAAGCTTTTTAATAAGATGAGATCCCAGTTGTTGATTCTTTCTGCTAGTTCCTGTGCTACTGAGGATTTGTTCATAAAGTCTTTTCCTATGGCGATGTCTTCAAGAGTTCTACCTAAATTATCTTCCAGCAAGTTTAATGTTTCTGTTTTAGTATTTAGATCTTTAATCCATTTGGACTTTAATTTAGTGCATGGTAAAAGGTAAGGATCTAGTTTTAATCTTTGGCAGGTTGAGATCCAGTTTTTCCAACACCATTTATTAAAGAGGCCATCCTTCCTCTAGTGGGGACGGTCAGCTCCTTTGTCAAAGATAAGGTTGCTGAGTACAACTGGATTTGTTTTTGTGTCTTCTAATCTGTTCCACTGATCCTCAGATCTGTTTCTTTGCCTGTACCATTATCACAGTGGCTTTGTAGTATAGTTTCAAATTGGGAATTGTTATACCTGCTGCCATGTGTCTGTTGCCTAGAATGGCTTTTGCTATTCTAGGTCTCTTATAGAGAATCTGATATTTTAAATGTGTGTAATTGCAAGAAAATTAGTTCAGTTCTTCTTAATCCTCTCCATTTCCTCACCTTGCCTTGCTCTCTCTGTTGTCCTTAACCTTCTTGGAGGGACATACTTTACCCTCATTTTTAGCTGAATGCCTTCTGTCCTTCAGACACCAGGGTTTGGGTCACTCATCATCCAAGAACAGTCCTTATATGATCAAATGTGAAAAACACTGAAAATTTAATTTCTTGAGTTGAAATGTGTCTGAAGTCCAGCTTTTTATGTCTGTCAATGAAGGTTTGTTGAACACAGCCAGGCCTGTTTACTCTGTACCAAGGCTGCCTTCCAGCTAAGGCCACAGAACTGAGTAGTTGCAGCAGGGACACAGCTGGCCTGAGCCCTGTGCAGAGGCTTTGGCAATGCCCTGTCTACGATTCCAATCAGCAGCAAGGCCCACAGGTAGAACATCTGGAAGCCTGCACCACCATTTGCGTTGAGTGCTCCCTTGAGGAGGGGAGCATCATCCTTTCTCCCCTGTCCTGACTGCAGGAGTTTAAGGTGAGATGGCTGTGTCAGTGTAGCAAAGACCAGCGAGTCTCTTGGTATTTGTGGGTCCTGGTGCCTCCCCTGCTATCACAAGGTGGAAACAAATTCACTTTCCATCAGGGTTACTGTGCAGCTCAAGTATTTAGGATTCGAATATCACAGATCCTAGTGGGTCTAATGCTGTACAGCCATGGTCTTTGGCATCCCTTAGGAGCAACTGGACTGGGCTAAGGGAAGAGATAACAGAACCATCTATACTCTGTATTCACCGCTACGCTTGACTATGTTGACCTTGTTACAGTGTAAACAATATGTTATTTTATGACATTACCTCATTCTGAGGGATTTTTCTTCAAGAAGAGCTTTCTCTAGAAAGGAACCATTGTTTCTGTTGGGCAACCTTGTTTGATCAGACATATCATCAAAATTTTGAACCTCAAAGGTAAAATAAAGCCCACTTTTCCCTTAAGGTGGCTTCATCCCCTGCTATCTTAGACACTGAATGCTGTACATTCAACCCTTGGCATTGTCCAGGCTCCAAATGCCACTTGCTGTGTTAGGAAAACAAACACAAAGCTACTATCAGCACTGGTTAAACACTGTGTTCTCACCATGCTAAAGTTACCTGAGATTTTGTTTCCATTTCAGCAGAAACAAAGAACTGTAAGTGTGTCCAGCCTCTGTGCGGGGCACATTGCTTATTTCCCGTGGCTCTCTATCCTCCACAGGGAGCACTTGGGTCTGCATTTTTGAGAGACATGGTTTGAATTTCTAGTAGATGCTACAGGGCAGAAAAGGTGCTAGACAAATATGTACTGCCCAAGTAACTGCATGATTACATAATCAAATGTAACCCTAGATCTTTCTGCTTAAAGGACAGTAGACTTGATTCCAGGGTCTCCTGTTCCTTTACTTTGAATGTATTATGAAATGTGCAGCACGGTTCTGGTTGATGAAAACAAGTCTGATGGCCGCTTGGTGTTTCCTAAATGTCTGACTCGAGCAGCGTGAAGTCCTGAGCACGGTGTGAGGGGTCTGGGCAGGCAGCATAGGAGTCAGGACATGCGCCCTGCTTGACATTTAGCATCACATCGATACTCTGTGTGCATGTCTGTTAAATTCCTTGATATATCTGCATTTCAGCCTCCAATGTGTGAAGTTCCATAGTAAGGATAATAGATCACACAGAAACCTTCAGGCATGGATTTGGGGGTTATGAATTCAATTTTGATTTTGGCAAATGATGCGTTTGTCTTTTGATAGAACTAGTATCAGTCAGTTTTAAATACACTCCTGTGTGAACCTGGGTAGAGGAGGTTGGATTCTAATCAGAACCATTAGCACTCCGTCCTCCACACCAATACCGTGCAGTAGCTGGTGGTTGCGTGCAAAGCGTTTCTTGGATTTCCAGCAGAGCAAGTGATAATGCAAGAGGCACCGGGAGAGAGGGGAGCTGACTGCCAAAGGTTTTGCGGGATCTTGAAAGTAGCCCCCTTGTATTCTGTTCTCTGCAGCCCTCCGTGGATCCTGAGAAAGACACAGGAGCCATCCCCAAATAATTTGAGGAAAGGTTGCCCTTAAGGAGGTAAAATATACATGAGCAAGCCCTTCGGTGGCTGGAAGAAATACAGAGGCCCAGGTTACCTGGAGATTACTGACTCTTGTGATTAATTTGTTCCAGAGATCACTGTGCAGCTTTTGATCTCACACATTGTAGTTCACAGATACTACTTCTGTGCTTTTGTTGCTAATATAATTCATTCACTGAAAAAAGTAATAGAGAGGGGCAGGTGAGGAAGCTCAGTGTAGACAGCCTGGTGGCAGGCATGAAATCCTGGTTCATTCCGGAGCCCCGAAGTAAGTGATGGAGTGTGAGGTTCGAATCCCGGCCCCGCCCTGCCAGCCGTGTGACGTACACGGGCCGCCTGGACTCTGATCCTCCTCTGCTCTGCATTTGTGAAATGGCTGTAATCTCATGTAGCTTTCATATGTTTGGAAATGAATATGACCTTCAAAAGCTGACAGAAGAAAAGAATAGAGCCTACTCTGGAGCACTATTTACCTGCTTTTCATCAGCCCAGTAAGAACACAGTTTAGTCATTTTTAATTTTTTTGGTAACTACAAATGGAGGAAAATTCTAAGGAAAAAACTTGTCATGTAGAGCTCTGCCTTAGTGTGCCGCTGGCCCTGGCAATATTCAAGCCTTTTTCGGCCCCCAGAAATCAATTTTCATCCCCTTAATAGTGACAATGTCCTACTAAAAATGCATGCTTTTGAATAATACTAATTAACCATTATCCCACAAACTCCCTATTTATCTTCTATCTGCAAAACATTTAGACACAAAAAGAAATCATGCAGCCCTGACATGACATAATGAAGCGTGCCTTGTTTAGTAACTCTCCCATTAACCTACACCATTTTCACTAAGGTTAACAAAGACTCAGTGTAAGTTCTCATTTTCCTCCTTCAGAATTAGGTCTGGTTGTGTCAACGTCAGAGTGTCCACAGGCCGTGGTGGTTTGGGGTACAGTGACAAAGCCATTGGGCATTCACGGAAGCGACTGGGGAAACCTAGCTCAGCCCCCACAGGACGGGCAAGTCTCCATGCTTATGCTCTTCCTCAACGTGGCTCTACAAAAGACGCTGTCTCTGTGCTGCCTTCTCTGTTATTGTAGTCAGATTCCGGGACTGTGACTGATAGCAGAGAGGACAGGACCAGGAGCAGCAGGCCCTTGGTGAGAAGTAAAGGCCCCGCTGACCAGGCCACGGCCAAGGGGGTGGATCATGGCAGGAGCCTTGGGTTCCGTCCTCAGACTCCAAGCCACCTCACAGCAAAGTTGCGCTTCTGAACCCTTATCGCCAAGGGGCTCATATAATGGTGGCAGATTCATCTGAAGACACCCTTATTAATTCATCAAAGAAGCTACCTCGAGGTTATAATAAAACTTTCTCTTACGACCATGACACCTTTAAAGGAAATAGTTCACACTGGTGACCTGTATAGAAAGAATTTCCTGCCAGTGATTTTTCAGAAAGATCAAAAAGGTAATTGCCCTTTCACAGGGAATGGAGTTCTGCTTCGATCAGTCTTAAGTAGCTCGTGAAATAGAATTCTATTTCTGTAGCCCTGCTACTATATATTGTGTTACATCAAATATCACTTCTGCTACTATGTACGTGAAGGTGTCATTATTATCATAGTGGGGTTCTACTACAAAAAACAAAACATCAGAAATGTTCCTATTTTATTTTTAGAAGTAAATAATTTGCTAAATTTTGAGATGAACTAAGAGTAATTTTTAATGATAGTTATACTCCTTCTTCTGATATCCATATTGGAAATATATAAAGCCAACCTAATGGTAAAATAAACTAATCTTCAAGTAATTTTCATCTTTCTATGCTACTTTAAACTTCAATTCCTATTATTTAAGAATGTTAGACTACTTTAAGTTACTTACCTGTCAAAGTGCAAACTTTTACTATTATATAGTTTTGGGGTAAAAACTATTTGTGAGGGCAGGGAACTTAGCTCAGTGGCACCATGCCTGCCTTGCAAATGCGAGGTCCGGAGTTCGATCCCTGGTGTGTGTGGGGTGGAAGGATCTACCTGTGGCCTGTATGGTCCTAAAGTTTGTTTGACTCTGATCACACCAAAGCCAGCATCACGTGTATAACTTCAAATCCTTTTATTTTTGTTCTGAGCTCTGAAAGATTTGTAGTACCGATAAATTCAATAATTATATATATATATATATTTTTTTTTTTGACTGTTTTTTAGTTTTCATTTGATGTAATTTTTAAAGTGAGTCAAATTAATTACTGGTATTCAATTTAAAAGAACAGGAAATTTGTTCAGGGGAGTAAGAATAAGGTGTGCATGTAGGAAAATAGTACATGTAGCAAAATATTCGACTTAGTGGAAGAGTCTCAAATTTATTTTTCTGTAAATGTTCAAGGATTGAAGTAATTATAAGATAGAGACAAAAATATAGCTTCCTGGAAATGCTTTCATGAAAAATTGATGGAGAGAAAGCAAAACAGAGGAACAAGGGTAACCCATAAGAGATGGAAGAGGAGGCAATGGGGTTCATCTCACCGCATGCCCTTTTAAAATGCTTGGTTTTGTGCTGGTCTATATTTGTGTCCTAAAATGGGGTGACAGACATATCTTACAAGTTAGAATTATAATTTTTCTTCACTAGCTTAGCTAATATTTTCTGACTATAATCATTCAAAAATACTATAAATAGCTGTATGAATTAATGCTGCAAATATGATGATAAATGTTCTCAGAATTTATTAGACTCAAAACACACCAATAAAATATTTCTTTAAAGTCCAGATTCACTGCTTTCAAATTTATTCATGTGATAATTTGTAACTTTGGGTCAAATACTTTTTCTTCAAAATAAATTAGCAATAAAGGTTTGTTAATTATCATGGCAAGTGATCCAATGCTGTTTCATACTGTGGTCAAAATTGCTATTTAGAGTATTGGGTTTTATCGCAATTTATTTACAATAACTTTATTAATATACCCCTATGGGGAGTTCACTTCTTTCTAATGGGATACACTATATTTTTTTGTGAAAAAAATTGCATTGCAAGACTATTGCACTCAAACAGAAAGTCAACTAGAGATTTCTTTAGCAAAATTGATGCACTATACAAGGATGTTTTCTTTGATGACAATAAAGCAGCGATATATAAAACAGAATAATCACTTTTCCAGAGAGAACAGACACACACGTTTCTGTCTATGGAGAGGGTGCATGTGGATCACCTGTGTGCGTTACCAAACATGAAAACGCATGCACTTTTGGCGTTACTGTCACATATCAATATTAGCTTCACTCTTGGTGGCAAAAATAAGAAATAGAGCAAAAGGAGAAGGGATGAATCTTTTGAAAAAATTAATCGCCCATGACTGTCACAGAAGTAGTGTGAAGGATCCTGACCATCAGGTCCCTCTCAAGTTCACTTCAAGGAACTACTGCAGGCTGTGCTGTCTGGGCAACGCCAGGGCTTTGAAAGCCCCCAGCAGACGGCTGTGCCGGTGATGGGGAGCAATCCCCACTGTGTATACGTAGGGGAGTAAGCTAGCCGCTGGCTTTGGGAGCTGGCCCGGTGAGTGCTCCTGAGTTCCTTTTAGTTTTCAGTTCCTTCATCAAAACCATCACTGACATAGTCAGAGATTGCTATGGGGACAAAGGCCAAACTCCTAGGTCCTTTACCTATTACTCATTAAAAGCACAATTCGTGTTTTCTTCTGAGACATTCCAGAACTTAAAAAACAGTACTTGCTACAGCAGATGACTCTTTGTTTGCACCTTTAAATGTTCAAAAGGTAACTAAATTGGACCAAAGCATGAGTTTAATTTTGTAAAACGCCAGGACAGATTTTCGTCAGCCCTACCGACAGTCATGTTAGTCACCTAGGGAGTGTGCCCTTAAAAGGCCACAAGACAAAGTTTATTAGCCCTAAATGTACCCAGCCCATTTCATTCCCTATTGGGATGGAGGACACAAGATAAGAGTAACTAGTTTTTAAAATGAAAACACATCTAAGTACCATCATTTAGGACATTCTTTTTTTGAGACCAAAACTCCTTTGGACAGGACTTCCAAGTCTAGAAATTGTCCTACACTGTATCATCTGGATTCCTGAAAAACAGTCTCACATGACTGAACCCGCCATAAATAAAGGCAATCATTTCCTGAGGATGGATACCTACCCCAGCCCGGAGGGTTCCTCCAGAGCTATATATAGCTACAAAACTCCAATGTTACAAGACTCTGTTTTCAACTAAAATAGAGACCATTAGGGGGATATAATTGTCCATACCAATATCAACTGTTTTTCTAAGACTAACACATATTATTATAACAAATATTGTAAGTGTATTGACAAATTCAATAAACTTTAAATTTAAAGGTGACTTTAGATCAGAGGTATTTGTTCACAGGCTATATTCTCAAGTTCTGTCATTGTTTTGTTCCCATGCATATTTTATGTGCTTCTAATGACCAAAAAGCAACATCTTTGATAAAATAGTCTCATGTTGAAAATCAGGAGATGCCTACCAACATAATCATTCAATGGAAAGTGAATGTTTTCATTATGTTTTGGTGCTGCTGCAGGCTTAAATTATGTTTTAAAGCAAATGCAAACTCCAAAAGAATTTGAAACAATGAGTATTTAAGTCTAAAACAAAATTGGAACAACGTTTTCAGCTATACTGGCAAATATTAGACATTTAATAACTAAAGTTTTAGGTTAATTTTCCGACTATTATTATAGAATACATTTTTATATCTGTTTTGTTTAGGAAATAACTTTTGCTGAGTAATTTACTAAACAGCAATTTCAAATAGAACAAGTCTTCAGTGTAAATGATTATTTTGATATGGGTTTAAAGGTGTTTTGTAACATTACTATCTATAACTGTTAAAACTCATATACACGTAAATTTAACTAAAAACCCCTTTTGTTGTATATGTCTTCCAAATTGTCTAAAACCAGGTGATGACCCTCAGTCACATGACCTCTTCTAGTCTCAATTATAGTATGTATAAAAATCCATTCACTTCAATGCTATTCTTCTGGTTTAAAACAAAACAAAACAAAAAAAATGACCTTGTATTTTCTTGCTCAGAGAGGCCTGACTTACGCAATCTACAATACAAGCAGGACAATGTCATTTGATTTTATGGGTTTTAACCCAAGGGAGTGACCTTCCCTGCAGTGTTTGTAATGCAGTAAAGTGTTGGATGTTAGCAATTAGCAAATGTTCACTTAGCTGTGCCCTAAATACCTGGGCCCTAATCAAACTCTTCAAAAAGTACAGTATCTCTAAAGTGTATGTTACTTCACATTAGGAAGCCACAGAGTTGCTAATAAATTCAGCGCTGTTACAAGTTCTTTATACAGAAGGCTTAAGGTTCATCAGTAGCAAGTTAGGAACAAGCAAATAAATGGTAGGTCAAAAAATTACTTAGTTAAAGCTTATGAATATAAATTCCAGTGGTAACATTTCCAGGCTGCCCAAGGTCTAAAGTTCTCTTCAATTGTTTACCTTTTTCTCCCTAGCAAAGAAGGAGAAACATGTCCTTGTCATTCTAAGTCTAGATCTTGCTTTTAGGCAATAGAAGGGCAGAAACCTTTCCTATAGCCGTGCTTTCTTACAAAGCAATTGTTCCTGTTTCATGAAGGTAAGTTCCGGTCTTGCTCTGTATTTGCTATCACTTCCCATACCTGTTATTTCATCCCACTAAACAGCTAAGACCAATGCTGCAGAGATCCAAGGTAACCGACATATCTGACGTTATTCTAGAATTCCTGAGTGCCATAATTTTCTTATGTAGGTCAGCTAAAATGTCAACACCTATGAGACATACTGATGTGTATTTGTAATTATTTTTATTATGTTTCCTAGTGATGATTTTAGAGAAGGTGAACTTGTGGCCAACTGAATTTAACTCTTCTTAGGAATGTTTCAAAACTTAGAAAGAAACATCGTTTTAAATCATCTGACTCTACTGTAAAATAAAGTGAATCCATGCTGTCTTCTCATAGAAACAGGAAAGGGTTGTTGGTACATTTTCCTGAAACTTGCATATAAGTAGCTGTTTTTAGAGAAATAACAAGACCAGGTAGAAACTTGTTCATATCTATTCCATATTTTAATAACAAACACATCTGTCCCCAAGAATGTGATAGTTCTGAAGTCTTTCCACTGTACCAGGAAATGCTGTTTAGAGAATATGTGGTTGGAGACTATAGGCACATGCAACTTTTTAATAATTCATACGATTGAACTGATTGTCTATTCTTTATTGTTTTCAAATTTAAAGTAGGTATTTTGGGGAGATAAAGTTTTCTTGGTCAAAATTTATTCCTCAAAAGGCAGAAAACTGTTTTCTAAGTATACTCTAGAACCAGCATTGCTTTTAACCTACGTTTCCGGTTTGGTGGAGGTGTTTTAAGCAGCCAGTGGCTCATGCGCCAGCTCTCCCACCCCCCTGTGAATCCGCTTCCCTGCGCTCTGAAGCGATGCGCAGAGGCAGCAGGTTTGGGCTTCTCAGAACATCAGAGACGACTGACGCACCGCGCCGGCTCTGGGCCACGGGCTCGCTTCCTGGAGCTTGCACAAAAAAGTACTAAACAAGCAACATCTGCTCCTCGAGTTTTAAGCAATTTGGGATTTAAATCTCTTTTTGCTTTCCAGTTTTGTTGTTTCTAAAACTCATTGAGCATAATAAAAATAAACAAAACTCATTGAATGGTAAATATCTGCTTTATGCATTTCACATGTTAGAAATTATTTTGAATTATTCAGACTAGTTCCATTTGCTCAGTGATTGCCAACTAAGAAAACCTTTTTTATTCCTTTTATTGAGTTTATTGGTACATTCTAGGTATATAGTACAGTTGCATTCATTACTGTGATCTTGTACCTTTACGTGGCAGGTCTTGGTTCTCATTTTTCCCCTTGTCCCTGCCCTCCCTTCACCCCCTCTTCCCCTCCCCATTTACAAACACTTTATTTCCATTTTTTCATTTTCTCATAAGGGAAAAGAAAACCTTTTCAAATCAGTGTTTTTGTGACATAAAAAAAAAATATGAACAGCCGTCAAAACTGTGCTACAATAAGTCTTATGTTCCCTATACAAAACTGTCTTATGAGCAAAACGTTATGAGGCTTATATGTTATCTACAGTACAATAGTAGTTTGATAACATATCCCCTTTCTTCAGGGTTTCTATTGTGCTTTGATTTTGTTATGAGTTTTTTTAAGGTAAGAAGGATTAGTAATTTTTGGTTCTCTTTTGTAGTGATTGTAAGCATCTAAAATGTTATACAGTATACTTAGCCTTTCCAGGTCAAACTAAAAACATTCTTTAGAATCCACTTGATATTTGAATTATTGAGTGTATAATTCCCATATTTCCACAAATATCCTAAGCATATGCATGCCATTTGATCTTATGAGATGATAATTTTCTTTTGTTGTAAAATTACTATAATTCCTTTGAAAGACAAAACAATGACAATGTTTGATGGAGTGAACTTTATAAACTTTCTGTAGTTAATGACATAGGCCCCTAAAAAACAAATTTTAAGATTTAAAGTAAGTATTAATTTGTTACTGGCATAACCAAGAAAAATTACTTGGAGGACTGTGAAATAAAGCCTTCCATTTGTGTAATTTTAGCCTTTATGGAGTTTTGCCAGAGGCAGTAGAGACAGTGCCATTTTAGGCTAACCCTCAGGGCCTGTATCATTTGTGACCAACACATATCAGACTTATAAAATTACTCTATACTTTGTAGGCACTAGCAAGGAAGTTTGAATAAATTACAGACTTATTAGTGTAAGAATTAAATGTTTGAAACAAACGTCTAATGCTTTAAACTCAGGTACACTGCACTGTTATTTTTAGCTTCTGCCCGAATCTCACCTCGGCTTCTATCTCGTTTAGCTGGAGGGAAACTCCACTGAGGTCACCTTCAGACTCCCTCTTCTATCCCCAGGGAAACAAACCAATCTTTGAAGAAGCCCAGAGTTGGAAAAAAGGAGAAAATCCTCTCGTAGTCAGGCTTCCGTATCCAGGGCTGCGTTTCATTCCTGCCCGGCCTCCCTAACTCCCTTCTCACAGCTGGAGGAGGATGGCACAGTCGGCCTCCTGGGTGCAGTCCGAAGCCATCCTGGGTAAACTGCATTTCTGCCTATGAGAGAATGGAATAGAATGTTACCTCGCCGTGTACATAAAAATCAACTACAAATGAGTTAAAGACTTAAATGTATGACCCAAAACCCTAACACTGACAAAAGAGAAGACGGGAAAGGCTCCCTGACATTGGTCTTTGGTTAGGTTTTTGTTATGACAACAAAACTACAGATAACAAAGCAAACAAAGCAAGTCAGATTGCACCAAACTACAAAGCTACTGCACAGCAAAGAAAGTGCAGAAGGAAAGGGCAAAGTATAAAGTGGAAGAAAATATTTGCAAAGTGTGTCCCTGATAAGAAGTTAATAGCTAAAATATGTGAGGAAATCATACAGCTCAATAGCAAAA
Source organism: Fukomys damarensis (assembly GCF_012274545.1). Taxonomy (NCBI): domain Eukaryota; kingdom Metazoa; phylum Chordata; class Mammalia; order Rodentia; family Bathyergidae; genus Fukomys; species Fukomys damarensis. The sequence goes on from NW_022900939.1 coordinate 44,937,594, forward strand.
AAAGAATCATAATGATGAAGGACCTGGGGACTTCATGGAGGAGAGGTAACCAGAATAAAATTATGCACAGAACTCCCTGATTCCGTGGAGTCTTTAAGTCTTGCTCGGCTCTGGTATCCTTGAGGAACAGAGAAAGCATCTATTCTCACCTCCGCAGAATCCCCGGCACAATCTCCTCCAATAAATGTCGGCAGTAACAAAACAGAGGACAAGACGGTCGTGGGCAGCAGACCCCACTGGAGGCTCTGGAGCTAGCGGCAGTGAGCCATGCCTGCCTCTGTCGGGTGTAATGGGAGATCTCGGGGGCACCGCAGATTGCGGATAAAATGTAAGGCTTTCTCTGTCCGCACACCACACCTACTCAAAAAATTATGCCATTTTCAAATAGTGTCATAAAACAGAACGTATTAGCGTGCTGTTCCCAGCATGAGAGAAAATGCAAGAGCTCATCAGTTCCTTTCCTCACTTGAATGGATGCTAGTATTGGCCATTCCCATGAATGGAGCATCTATCTCTGCAGAGTCCGTAATGAAAACATGATTCCTGGAAGGGGCGCCAGCCCCAGGAGGCCGTCGCCCTTTGCTGAGCCTGGGCTCTGTGGTCTCCGTTCTTCTTAATTATGCTACACTTTGGGTTTGGGGGCTTCCAAAATAAAGTAAAACAAAGGCTGGCTTTAAAAGCAAGAGACACGGAAGGTGTCTCAGCTTGCTCAGATCACCTGGCCTGAAAGGTGAGCAGGATACAAAGCTTTAAATGAAAGGGAGAAACACAGAATTAAAACCCCTTTAGCCATCATGTGTATTTTATGACCCTAAGATAGTTCACTGTTGTATATTTTTCAGTCTCTAAAAGTAAAAAATATAGCCTAATTATATACTATAAATTTTGTAGCGACAACACAAAAAGGTATTCCAAAATTTGGAAATGCAAGTACAGAAATATGTTTTATGCCAATTTATTGTAATTATAGTAATATGTATATAACTATTGACATGAAATATTAACAAGTCTTAACGTGAAATGAGACTTCAAAAAAGATTATTTCTTATTTAGATATTTATTTTCCTCATTCCAGTATTGTTTCTATTTCTTCACACTATAAAACTGAAAATGGAATCTAAATAAGTTAATCTAGGCCTTCAACCTCTTGGTACAACATATTTTGGAATTTCTGACAATTAGGAATATGATGGTGTTATTTTAAGATCCTTATGCAAAGTATAATAAAGAGCAATTTTAATATTATTCAGGAAAACAGTTGTTACTGCTTGAGTCTAGATGACCACAAAGCCTCATGCACTCATAGCTGGGGCTTTCAGAGGTGGCTGCAGCTAAGGTGTGGGATCACTGAATCAGTGCACTGGTAGGCTCGGCACAGTTCAGAGGCCAGGATTAAGGGAGTAAGTGATAGACCTGCTCTAGGGCAGGTGGCCTAGGCAGGATAAAGAAGCAGAAAGAAAGCTTATGTGCTCTCACTTGCCTGCTTGCTTGCCATGGACTGCTTCTCCCCTGTGATGCCGCTGTGCTGTGCACATGCACACACACACACACACACACACACACACACACACACATACATCCCGCCTTGGAGCAGCCTGGTGTGAGCTGAAACCTCTGCAAACTGGGAGCCAAATAAACCTTGGCTTCTTTAACTTTCAGTGTTGTGTATTTTGTCTCAGCGATGAGAAAAATAACTAAGATAATGGAAAGTATTTTATTATAGACAATATTTCAAACCCAATTGCATATCGAGATGTAATGGCTCTGGTTAAAACCATCTCTGACAAAGCACAGTAGGTACAAACACAACACGGAGATTTTGAATACTTTACTCTGCTATCTGTCCGATACAGAGTCAAAATCCCTAGCTAATCTTTCTGCACAATACTGATGACACATTTATATATATATATATATATATATATAATGATGTTAAATTTTTGTTTTTGCAGAAAAAACCTATATTGCCTTCTATAAATATGCTAACATATTTTCCTTGATTTGAAGAATTGCTTTTAGTTTTTCACCATGGTATTTTGGTTTAATTTTAAATTACATCATCACATGTTCCTCCAAGGAATGGTGTCATTCAGCATGCTTTTAATTTCTTGGTATACGTGTATAGTTTTACTATTCAAAAGTTAAATATTATTAAAAATTTTTTGGCATGTCACTGTTACAGTTGTTGCATGAATGGCCTCCTCTCTTTGAAAAATGAAAAAGACTATTTGAAGCTTCACAAGGTAACATGAAATAACAAATTGTATCCCATTTTTTCCCAAAGAAGGACAACTCCTGATAATCATAATAGTTTTATCTTATTGAAGTTATCACAAATTGTAACATTATGTATCTTTGTGTGATCACATAATACTGTTATATCCTATAATTAGCAAGATTCTCCTGCCTGATTCAGGAATTTAACTATTGTATACTTTTAGGCATAGGGTCTGGTACACTGCGGCATATAGTATAGCAATAATAAGTACTCTTGATGTTAAGATATACAAGTACCTGATGAAGTACTCCTTTCACAATACAGATGTAATTAAGCACAGTGAGAAAGGAAAATATTTGGCCTAGCAGGAAAAGCTTTACAGAAAAGATGAAATAGTAGCAATTACAATAATGAGCCAGAGGAGGAAAAGATATAGAAAAAGACTTGTGAATCAATATTCCTTACCATTTCTAAGAAACATACTTTGCAGTAGTTTGATTGTTAATGAGTCAGAGAGTTAGTGCAATACCATTACAAGAATGAAGATGGCTCTAGGAAATTAGCATTTCTGTTATTTCTTCAGCCACTTTTTAGAGAATGGTATTTGAAATCTAGCTAAAATGTTCTGGGAAGTCATTAGTTCCTTCAGTTTTATTCAATGCTGTAAAAATACAATTTCATTTTTAAGTACATCTTTCTTGTTTGCATGTCATTTATTGAAGTATCTCATTTTCACAAAAGGTAATACGCATCCAAGTTTCTTCAAACACATAACAAAAAAGAAATAGAAACAATTTGTGTTGTGATATTTGAAAATGTTAAGACTTAAGTCAGCACCACTTCATAAGCATTCATTACAAAGTTCCATAGTGTAATCTATCAGAGGAGATACTCTGATCTTCTGACTTTTAGTAGCAACAATTAAAAATATTAGGTAATTTTTCACACTATCAACTGTAGCAATTGTGCATATTTCTATTTTTATATTTCCCTAATATTAGGGTTTCAATAATTTAAGAAACAATTAAAATGTCAGTTTATGAAAAAACTCAATTTTAATAAATTGGTTATTGTATAATGGAAATATGTCAATGAGAAAAGTGTAATGTACGTGTTTGCTGCAGTGTGCATTGAAATGTCCCCATGTGTCCGGAGGTAGAGCTGTGGGAAGTGACTGCATGGTGAGGGAGCTGTACTCACCAGTGGGTTTGTCTGTTGATGAATTCTTAGCCGAATGTGCCGAGGATGTGGGCTTGCATTGAGATGAGCCACAAAGAACATGACCTATGAGGATGCGCTCTTGTCCTCAGCTCCACCTCTCTCTCTGCCCCTGCCGGCCGTGCAGTGAGCAGCTCTTCTTCACCGAGGCCTTTCCACCATGCCTGTTTCTTCCCTGGAGCCAGCAGCCATGGACTGACCCCTCTGCAGTATGAACCAAGCTGTCTAGGTTACTTAGCCATGATGTGCAATACCCACGACTCCAAGCAGGAGAGATTTCATTTGATTCGCAGTTGGTGGAGGTTTCAGTCTGTTGTCAGCTGGCTCCAAGGCAGGGTGGCGCGGCAGAGAAACAGTCCATGGCAGGGCGGGCAGGAAGCAGCGGGAGATCAAGGGAGGAACAGGGACTCTGACCGTCCAGGCCACAACCCAGGGAGCACTTCCTCCAACAGGCCTCCCGAATTGCTTTTGCTTCTAAATTCATCATTGGCTGAAAGTATCTGAGGGTCCTGATGAGTATCACACCTCCAAATTCTGGTCACCTCCTAAAATCCTCACCTGCAAGTACACGAGGCTTCGGGGACCATGGAGACATAAACCATAACAAGCAAATCTTTCTTCCTTTGGTTAGTAAGTGTTGATAATTTGTCCCACTGATGGTAAAGTGACTGACGCAGTGTTTTATTATTTTTAATTATTAAATTATTTGGCTTTTCATCTGGATAGATTGCAATTTGTGAGATTATATCCTTGAAATTGTATTGCTATCCAAACGAGCATAAACAAGGGCAGAAAAATCAGAAAATTAACACTTACTATAAATTAAGTCATTTAGACTAAACACTATAAACTTAAAATAAGTAGTCTGTATTATGACTTATTCACTCCATACTTCATCAAGATTCAAGTCAGCATGCTCCTCTATGGTGCCATTCATACATTAAAGAGAACAGAGGAAGACTAGAGCAATTGTAGAGGACCGATTCGTGACTCACTCGTATTCTTCCTTCGCTTTTATGTTCTGCAACTCCAGAGTTGTGTGTTTTATTGTTTTGTTCTGTATTTGAGACAGGGTCACCCTCTGCATTACAGGGTGGATGTGAAGTCACTCTAGCCCAGGCTAGCCTCAAACTCACTGCAGTTCTCCCACCTCAACCTCCCCAGTGTTGGAGTTCTGGGTGTGTTTCAAAATGCCTGGCCTTTTCCTTAGGTGATAGTGAGAATGGCACCGCGTGTGAAAATCAAAGATATGTTAAAGCTAAGGAAAAGGAGCGTTAACTCTGCTCTTTACTTCGAAGTGGCCACTGTGTACTCTTCCAGATGGTGTGCACCTCGGCTCTGGCCACTCTAATCCTCTTCCAAACACTCCTTCTGGTGTAGTTAACTTTATGTATACATTTAGGGATTCTCTCTTTTTATTTTAGAGAAGATGGAACAGTGTAGCCTCAATTCCTGCAAAAATGTATAAGCGTATGTTAATAATACTTAAAAACAGAAGAGGCCAACAGGCTGCCTATGTACATTTTCAGCCTTTTAGTAGGTGGGTGACCAATTTAACATACACTAATATATCTATGCTGTCAAGCTCTTTCCAGGAAATAATTTGCAGCAAAGCAAGCAGACTAAAAATTATGCTATTATATAGACCAGATATCTGATTTTTTTTAGAGATTGAAATTAAAAAGAAATATCTCAGACACAACCCTAATAAGAAAATGAGCCAAAAACATTCTTTTCTCCTGCAGATAACTTCCAGCTATTAAAAAAAGTTTTTTTCAGAGGAGGAGAGCTAAGGTCATAATGTTCAGTTGCTTCAATCCCCAGAAAGATCTTCCTCGGCTGTGTTACTGTTTTTGAAACAGAACTTCCAGCTATTAAAAAAAGTTTTTTTCAGAGGAGGAGAGCAAAGGTCATAATGTTCAGTTGCTTCAATCCCCAGAAAGATCTTCCTCGGCTGTGTTACTGTTTTTGAAACCGAACTTCTTTATTTGACCAACTGCAAATCTATTTTTTGTTTTTGTTTCTGGCTACTTTGCCCCTACATGTGCCTGCCATGTGAGCAAAAGCTAATGACTGAGTAAGAACTGCACAGTACAACTGTTCCTAGTGCTTGCGATTGTCGTGTAAGGATTTTGTTTTTATTGTGTATTTTTAAAAAGATTTGTTGGCTTTTTTTTCAAGTCTGATAAGAGTCCAGTTTATTTAGAAATGGGGTCATAGAAGAATGGCATTGGCCAGAAGTAGACCACATGACTGAACACAAACCGGAAAAAGCCTTGTCGGCCTTACTAGGACTTTCCGACTGCTCACGACCTCTCCCACCAATGTGGCCTTGCCAAATCTAAAAGCTTAATTTTAAATTGGATCACAATGTCTTTCTTTTTTCTAACTTTTCTCCCTCTTCTTCGCAAAGGAGGAACTAATTTACATTCATTGATGTGTAGTATAAACATAATACAGTGCATAAATCATGAGTGTACAATTTGATTAATTATCAGAATTAGCACATTTATATAACCACTGATTTCTGAAATAGAACAAAAATTATGTTTCACTAACCCAAATTGTGTACTTTTCTAGTCCCTGTCAACCTGCCCCTACCTCCACTAAATGCATTGACTTACATTTTCATAAATTATAGCATGTTTTATTTTTAACTTTATGTAAATTATATATGTTCTTATTTTGGTCTGTAATCTTTTTTGTGACATTTTATTTAGAATATTCACCCACAACATACCACAGAGCCACAGTTTGTGCAATCTTGTTGCTGTTTAGTTTTATACTGTGTAGACAGACCTTAGTTTACATATCCATCGTAATTTTTATTTTTATTATTGGTACATATTAGTATACAATACAGTTACATTCATCATTGGGATCTTGTACCCACACATGACTTATCAGGTTCTTATTTTTCCCCATTCCCCAGCCCTCCCCTCAGCTCCTATGGTTATCTATTTTTAAAAATCGGACTGCTGTCATTCACACAACTTGTACTCTTATTTCTATTCCTTATTTCTCAAAAGAGAATTGTTTTCTTGTTCTTGTGAAAAATAAGATTGAGTAAACCTTTGATTGTTTTCTTTCCAGGGCAAAACTGCATTTGTTTTACACCAAAACTAAACATAAATAAGTGGATATAGGACATCAAAATGCCAGCCATACAGGCTTCTTTCAGTTAATCTCAGGTTTTTAAATAAAGAAGTGATAGCGATATCAATAATGTGAATAATATTATTTCTTGAAAAGTCTGCTCTGGTCATTTTCTGTTATTGCCCAAAACATGTATTGATATTTACAAAAATATAGCACAAACTTTAAGTACAGCGGATAAAGTGTTCCATTCATCTTCACACTCTCAAAGTAGGAGCTTGCGTTTTACTTTTTTAATAGAAGTTAGGTAGTAGACTTGGGGATAAAAAAATGATTTTAAAAAATATCATCCCAAGCAGATAACAAATGGGATAAAAGCTAAAGAACAGTGCATGGTGAGAAATTAACAGGCGATAAATTAGTAGTAGAAGGAGAAGTTTCCATGGACAAAGAATTGAAGTCATTTAAGGCAGTGAAAGTACAGGGAATTAAGATGTATGTCAAACAGCATTTTCAATGCTTAGAAGAAAGACAATGTTGTTGTAAAATAGAATAGGGAAGTGCGTTCTTCCCAGGGCAGATGAGAATGATGGTCAGTGAGTATTTGCTGAACTGTAATCAAATATACTTCATTAAAAAGTGATTTTGCCTCCTGGCTCCTGGAGGATTTCATTCAGAAGAGAGAGAGAGGCTGCCAGGAAGATACACAAAAAGCGAGGGATTGAGGCCAGGCGTGGAAGATTGAGAGCAAAATGGCTCACGCTCCACACTATCCTGTACTGAAAAGCGCTGTCCACAGTGACGGCAGAGGCAAGCGGAGCACACAGGCTACCTCCGCCCGTCTTCTCAGCTCAGTGCCCTGTGCGGCCTCACCGACTCCACGGCTTTGGAACTCGCCTGCCATTTCTCACTCTTTCCTGCCTCTCCGGAAACTGTGCTTCCCACCTTTTACTGCACGCTGAATGCCTCTCACAGCCCAAGTAACGTCCACAGCTCTAAGTCTGCATTTCCATTCTGTCTCACTGGCCTTTCTTTTATCATTGTAAAGGTATTTAATTTTTTCTTCCATTAAATAAAAAAGAAACAAATGCCTTCCATTGCCCTGAAAAAATCTTCTAGCATCAGTCTTTTTATCTCCTTCCTTTCCGCATTCATATTTTTATATGTGAAAGAAAACTAAAATTTCACGCATTTATATCAATGAGCTCACAATTTAGACACTTTTAAAGTCTTCATTCTCTTTCTGTTTTGAACAAATGTTTATCTTTCTTTTTCTTTTTTCTTTTTTTTTTTTTTCTCTCATTACCCAGAATTGAACTCAGAACCTTGCACTTGCAAGGCAGGTGTGGTGCCACTGAGCTAAATTCCCAGCCCCTTTATCTTTCTTATTGTAGCAATAATTTGCACCCATAATAACACTGGACAAAAAGCAGCAATATTCAGTGGCTCATACAGTACTGATAAATTTCTATTTCTTACTCATCTGTGGATGGACAGGAGTTCAGAGTTTTTGGATTTTCCTCAAGTGTGCTTGTTTCCTAGATGTGAACTGAATTCACCTGTCTTGTATCTAATTTAAATCTGAAGACAATCTGAGGTTTATCTTTGTTATGAAAAAAGACCAAGCCAAGAAATCACATAAACACATTTCATGTTCCACTTCCACCCTTTCCAAGATCACCCCATCCGTCAGAGAAAACCTGTGCAAGGCCAACCTCAGCTGAGCATGGAGATGCACTCCTCCCATTACCATGGTGGGAGGTGAAGTTGGCCACGTAAAAATACAATTCCCTGACTTGCATAACACTGGGCAGCCTTGGTAATGATTTCAGTTCCATCCTCAAATAGAGCTGGAGGTGGTGCTCAGGCTGACGGTCAATCCAGTATTCAGATGGCCAGGATGTTGTACCTACTGGACACTTGGAAAACAAATTATCCCTTTGGGTTAAATAATATCTGTCATCACCTTTGATCAAACAGTGTTAATAAAGTTCACACTATTCTGTAGGATTAGGTCATGGGCTAAGAATTGTGTGATTAAGTCAGGTGCCAATACAGTTCTGGTGTAAATATCAGTAAAGAAATCTTAAACATAAAAACACCCATCACCACTTCGGATCATTCCATATTATAAACTCGTGCTTTCAGTGTCATGCACACAAAATTTAAGGTTATTTTTCTTTACACATTAGTTTCAGAAATGACTACCTAGGGCTGGGGATTTAACTCAGTGGTTCTGCCACCTGCTTCACAAGTGCAAGGAACTGAGTTCAATCCCTAGAACAAAAAAAAAAAAAAAAGGACTGACTACTTAGTTGGTTCCTTGTAACACAGTGAGAGAGAGTCGGGCACCTCTGGGCCTATACTTGGTGACTGGACAGGGGTGGCCACTGCCAAGCTGGAATGGCTGTGCAGGGCACTGAAACTCAGGACAAAGGCAGATAGAGACCAATTAAATGAATGCTATGTTTTTTAACTTCCGGGATCCCATGCCTTGAAAAAAATGAGAAATATGGAGGACATTGTATCTGTAAAAACTTACAGTTGCACAATGGAGAAATATGTGTCTCAACATGAAACTGAATATTTCAGGTTTAATTCCTCAGACTTGTGACTAACTGAATCTTCTAAGCTGAGCATCATTGCCTGCAGGAAACAAGCTACATATTAGGCATTCACATTTACAGCAGGGTGCAAATTACACGTAGGAAACATCTCAGTTTTGTCCTTACCTGCGTGTTGCTCTGGAGACCATCTCCGGAACAGCAGTATGCATCCTGTCACTTCGCCTCTGCTCACCACTGGGTGACAGAATTCATTGTCTTTATTAGTAAGATTATCATGGTGCAGATTATGCATTTCCCTCTGGGTGAGGTTCTTTGAGTGCATGCTATTCATTGTTTACAAAACGTTTCATTTATAAATCCGTTTTTGAAAGCATGAAAAGAAGCCTTGTCCTTAGACAGAGTCATCTGTTACAGATTGTGTTTTCATTTTAGAGGAATTATATTTCAATTGTGTCTGCTCTCTACTCTCTTATCTTCCATACCTACCTTTAAATTTCAATATGTCTCTTGTCACTCCTGTGAAACCACCATTCATTTCATTGATTAGGGTTACAAGGTTAAATTCTATAAGAGAAGTTTGCTGTGGTTAAATTAGGCAGGAGTGGATTATTATATTTATCATAGAAAATATTCTCCACAAGGGCATTTAAAATCGGCTTCTCTTCCTTTTCTATGTCAACATTTTGGTAGAAATATAGAGTGACAGATCTAAAGCAATACAATTATATAGTATTTATCTTCAATTAGCTACTAATTTGTAAGCCACAATTGTTTCAATGGATACATAGGCTCTGTTCACATATTTAAAAGATTAGAGAGTTTGATTTGATTCAATAAATATGCATGAATGCCAGTACCAGGCAACGTGTGAAATGCTGGGAATTGAAGATGAATTAGACGTTCTCTGCCCTGCGGAAGCTCATTTATAAGCAGGCATGTAAATTGTTAATAGCATCCGTGACACATCATAATATCCAAATAATTGCAATATCTAGAAAAAGAAAGTCACACAGCAAGGCTTGCAAAGAAGAGGGGAGATTAGAAGTGGGCTTGAGAGGATTAATCGCATGTCACCTGGCAGAGAAGAGAAAAGTCACCCAGAAAAGAAGGAACAGAATGGGACCGTCCTGGGAATTGTCAGCAAGGTCAAAAGTTCTTTGAATCTGTACCTTGAACTGTTGATTACCAAGGGAATATGTCAAAACCCCTCAGTTTGCATTGCTTGGTAGGAAAGATTTAGATTACATTCTGTAGGCTCCAGGACTACCTGAGTGCATTGACCAGAGAGATGGGATTAATCGTACATTGATGAGGGTAGCTCTCAGGAAAATGGATGGGATGAAAAGAGAAGGGAAAGGGAGGTGGAATAAAGCAGGCACTTGGAAGAAAATGAATAAACATACCTTGAATTATTATTAGTTTGAGGACAAAGGTGCAGAAATAATCAGAAGGAGGTTATAACTGATGGAAAATAAAGACATACATCACTGGGGGGCCAGAGTCCCTGAGTGACATCCCGGTGAACATTGACGGTAATAGCACTAGGAGAGAGCACAGAGACAGAGTAAGCTGAGGCGAAGAGAGTGTCAGAGAAAGTGCCATTAGTAAATATGATTTTAAAAGCAATGCTCCTATTTGACAATTTAAAAAATATTTATTGGGAGGTTAAATCTAAGGCATTGTGAAGATATCAAACTGCTAAGTCCATCAGTGGCTGAAAGCCGCAATGCAGTGTGAGGGCAGCAGTCGTAGGCAGAGAAGCGGCCCCGAGGCTGTTTCCGTGGTGTTAGCAGAGACGCTCTTTGGGATGCTGCTTCACAAGTTACAGCGTGAAGGAAGAAGAGGGGGAAGAGGCGTGGCAGACATATGTACTGTGCTGAGACAGCACAGGCGTCCAGCAAAAGGACACAGCAGGTCAAAGGAGAGCCAAGGCAGTGCTACGTGGTGAGAGTTGCATAGAGGAAAGCCTCAGGAACCCAAAAGATCACAATGGCATTGAACTAAGGAAAGACATAGGCAAGCTGGAAATACTACTAAGGTTCAATTAGAAATATGCTGCTAATGTAAAACAGACTTAGTGGATCGGTGAATGCAAACTTCAGATTACATGCAATACGTGTGTGTGTGTGTGTATGTGTGTGTGCGCACAAACACACGGGCCCTGGCAGAAAGGTATAAACCGGAGAAGGCAGGTGCGCGTGAGCTCCCGGCCTGCGCGGGAGCTCCCGGCCTGCGCGACAACAGACCCAGGAAGGACCCAAGGACCCCAG
>NW_022900939.1:44954491-44970896 GCF_012274545.1 Fukomys damarensis
AAAAAAAAAAAAAAAAAAAAAAAAAAAAAAAAAAAAAAAAAAAAAACCGGAGAAGGCAAAGGGAAGTTACTATTTCATGAGTTCTGTGTGACCACCTTACAAACCAGAAATGGATCATTTTCCTAACCCATACATGGGAAGGGACAGGTGGCGTTGAAGCACCTACTATAAACAACAGCTCCCTGGGAATCCTGGAGAGCTGCTGGAGCCGCCTGGAAAGGCATGTGAAAGTATTTCTCCAGCTCCTTTCTAAGAACATAGTGGTACAATCAAATAAGATATGATAAACAGAATCATTTTATTAATAATAGTATTTTTTCAGCTTTAATTGAGTTTATTGGTACATTTTAGGGATACAGTACAGTTAGATTCGTTGTTGGGATCTTGTACCTCTACATGACAAGTCTTGCTTCTCATTTTTTCCCTTTACACCTATTTTATTCAGCTCAGTTTTGTGAGAAATTGTTTAAAATATCATTATGATTTTTTTAATTGAGAAAAGAGTAGGAAATCAATGACTGGTTTTTTTAGATATATATCTGTGTGCTTCATAAAGGGACTGAAGGATAACCAATAAGGCAGTAAGTGTGGATCCTTATTTTAGATGTACTTTGTCTCTCTGGGGAGAAAACAAGGATTTACTTTTGGCGGGGGTGCCAGGGATTAAACTTGGGACCTTGCGCTTGCAAGGCAGCTGGAGGAACCACTGAGCTAAATCCCCAGCCCAAGGATTTACACTATTGCTTTAGTGAGTCTGAGGGGAAAATACAAGGACATCGAGCCTTGGGTTGGACTAGAGCACAGTAAACAGTGACACAACACCTGAAGCCCTCTTGTTAATGAGCGCAGTGAGTGCGGGGTGTTCCTTCTTCGCCCGAGGTTCACTGGACTGCCCACGCCTGCCACGGGACTCAGAGCAGATCCAAGTGACTGCGGACAGTGGTTTCTTGTCACTGAAGTCTTGGTCCCAAAGGAACTATTGGTGTCACACACGTGATGGGTCCATCGATGTAAGATTTTCCCATCCTGCTATCATGAATGGGAGATTAGCAAGAAGAGGCATTTCATGCTATTATATTCTTTTGCTTTTTAAATCTATTTTATCTAGTGAATATACTTTTCCATACGTTGGGCTTTTTCATTTTTATTTGTTTGGCTTTCGTGTTTTGTTAAGTGCGCGGTGTTAAGGTTCTTGCTGTAGTCACCTTGTCTAGGTGCGTTAGGCAGGATTCTGTTACTGTCATTCACTCAATTTCTCTGGCAGAATTTAAAGCCATTTCTCACAAATTATTTTAATTAAAAGTACACATTATTTGAATTGTTCGTGTATTGTTTTTAATTTGAAATCTTCACTATTCAGAAATGACATCCATGAAACCTTTTTAAAGTGGCCTCGTATTTCAGCATCTGTCAAATGACATATGAATGCAAAAAATACTGTTATTCTGCTACATTGCTAAAATTTCTGTGTTTATTCCCTTCATCATCGGTGATTTGTGTTTGCCCATGACCTCCACTTGCCTCGGGGACTTTTCGCTTGAAATTGAAAATCGAAACCGGTGGTTGAAAGCTGAGGGTTGTCCGGTTGTTTGTCTCCCCCACCTGCCTGTGCTGGCGGCCTCGAGGCAGGAACTGTGAGGACCGAGCCACCGGAGGCCTGTGGGTAAGGGGAGCCAGGGTCGGCACCCGGGTGCCCACAGAGCTCGCGCGTCCCAAGCAGCTGCTGGAGCGCCCTGTCCCTGCAGCCCCGCGTGTTTATCCCACAGGGGAGTCCTTTTAAGTCTTTTAAAATAGTCCAGATGACAGCAGTGAAGACACAATTAACCGTGCCAAGTAAATCTTCATGGTGCAGTGCTGCCAGGTGGGCCCAACAGAGATGGGGCCACCATGAGCGGCGGCGAGGAGCACACCCCAGAGCAGAGCAGGCCTGCGGAGGCGAGAGGCACAGCCAGGGTCCGGTGCAGCGCTGCAGGCCCAGAGGACAAACCCCGCGAAGGCCCCAGTGGATGGTGACCGGCTGTGCCTCCCTCCTCCAATCAAGCGCAGAGCGTCCCGCTCGGCTCGGCCTTTTTTAGAGACAGGAGTTGATTTACAGGAGGTGATATCAGACATGAAGAATAATTATACATAGATCACAGATGCTGCACCAACAAGTAAAAGCGTCTCGCGTCAGCAAATGAAATGGTCGATACCGTGAAGAGAGTGAGAAGATTTATTAACAGACTTTGCTGTTCTGTGATTTATGAATTGCTACATGGCAATGATGTAGCGTAATGTTCACAAATATGATGCAATAAAGATTATTAAAGCATCTAGCAGTGCCGTTTTCTTCGTCTATAAGCGAAAAATATCTTGAGAGACTTAACTGTCTTTTACAAAGATGGTTCACAGATATGCTGGATTTCTAACGGAAACCGTAATCATCCTTTCCTTTGTTGGGTATACTGTGATACAACTTTGTTTCTTTTTGTTTTTGTTGTGCTATGGCTCAGATCCAGATGTATTCCAAATGCTGCTGTGCTGGGGGGAGGCTTTTGGAAAGAGAAGGTTTCGCAGTGTTCCTCAGTGGGTTGTTCTGTCAGTTAATTTACACGTGAATGCGTGGCGAGGCTCCTGTCCTGCCCCCACTCTGTCTCTACTCCCTGCATCCATGAGTTGAGCAGCATTCCCTCCCCTGTGCCCTTGCTCCATTCCTATTCAGCTTTGGAGACTACAGGCTGTGACCTGAACCTTGAGAAACAGGAGGCAAAGCAAATCTCTCCTTCTGGAAGGCAGGAGTGTCAGGTATGTTGTCCCAGTGACAGCAAAGTAACTAAGAAAATTGGTGTTACGGCACTGGGATCATTGCGTCTATCTGATCACATGGTTCAGAAGCATTTGCAGCTGGTTTGTGGGTGTTCAGAGTTCAGAGCTGCCAGCTAGGGGAGCCCTGGAACACTGTAAGCAGAGCTGTTTGCAGTTCTGGGTGAGGCTCAGAACATCCACATGCTGTAGACATGCAGACCGTGAAGGTCCCATTCATGAGTGTGCAGCTGGGAACAAAATGCCGCTGGGATATGGAGGCCACGCATGTTTGACTGAGGCATGGAATTTGCCTCCAGTATTGTCCATGTGCTAAAACTTCAATCTTGGGATTTTCAATACTGCTGAAGCTACTAAGACTTTGGCAACTCATAGAGATGAACTTAATGGATTTTCCATGACAAAATGGACATAAGCCTTTTGAATGCATGAGCAGAATGTCACGGTTTAGAACTGAAGTGCCTCTCAAAAGTCTTGCGTGTTGGGGGGTTGCTTCTGGAAGGGGACTGCACCGCGAGGGCACTGGAGTCATTCCTGGATTGGTCCACTGCTGAGTTTGTAGCTAAAGGTGCCTTGAGGAGGTGGGGCCTGGTCGGAAGAGGGCCTCTGGGGGTGACCTGGAAGGGTGCTTCCAGGTCTCTCCCTTCCCCCTCTCTGCTTCCTGGCTGCGATTGGTTGAGTGGCTTCCTCCTGGGTGCCCTCCTGCCGTGAAAGTTATGCCTCCAACTAGCCTTCTAAGAACGAAACCCACTGAAGCCTTGAACCCAAATTAACCACTTCTTCAGTTTGCAGGTGTCCAGTATTTTGCTCCAGGGATGAGAAGCTGACTAATACAATACAGGGGACATTTCTTAGGCTCATATGACAAAGGCATCAAGAGCCTAGACTTCATGTGCTCAAAGCCTGACATGCTATCTTCACTCAGTGGTGGGTAACTGTTCTCCAAACTGGATGCCTGACTTTCAGGGCCTCCCTTGATTGACTCCCTGAAATTTTCAGCCACAGCACTATTTCACACTTTCTGTGTTTGAACACAAGGATTTGCTGCTATTTGTACACCAACCTAGGTGAAGGACATGTGCATTTTCAACCTAAATTCCAATACTGCCTCTGTAATAATGTGGAAACCCTATATAGCCTAAGTTCGATAATGTCACTTAGTAAAGGAAAATCGAGAGTCCTTTATTCAGTTATTCATTTCCTAATCTATCACTTTGAAAATTTGCTCATATACAAGTGTACGATTTATGCAAATGGTCGATAAAAGATTAATTCTGATGCCTATATCCAAAAGAGCGGTTAATCCTACTTGAAGGGATCGTATTTTCTAGGTCTATTTTAGAAAACAGAGTTAAGTATTGTGAATTGTCAGAGCTTTCCTTTGTTTTGTAAAAATACCTTCTTACTCTATTATATGCAGCTTGCCCACCATCTGCACACTGGCGATCCTAATTCAGGCCACTGTTTTCAGACCATCTCGACCGTTCCAATTCAGCGCAGGGCTCTGTCTTCTTTCCTACATAAATCACATCCTTCCTCCCTGGATCACAGACTGAAATCTCCAACTATGGAGCCATTTCTACCCCACATACTGTTTATTATGTTGAAACATTTATAGCTCAGCTGACAGCGCTTTAGCTTCTCCCTGAATCCATGATTTATTTTGTCTGTACAACGTACGTTAGTCAGGAAACTGTGTAATGTTTGAATAAACTGACTGCATTTACTGCATGTTAGACTCTGGGAAGTAATCTTCATGAAACTAGGTTTCGTCCAAATGTCGTTCTGGATCCAACTGAGAATTCTTAACAATTGTCACATCCTAGAGCAAAAGGAATACTGGGGAGCAAACTAAAATGGGAAATTCATGTGACCCCTGCACCAGCCGTACCTTTCCTATTAAAATCATTCTTAGGGCTTTAGCATGTTTAGCTAAACTCTTTGACTGTTTGAGATCAACAAGACATTTTTTGATAAACAGGAAAAATTCTTTTCTTTCATTTTTACAGAGACAATAGGTGGAGGTGTCTGGACTAATTTGTAAAATAAAAAAGTCAAGTTCCTACTTGGAAAGAAAGTTTCTCAGAGAAAAGGGGTTCAGGTTGTTTGTTGCTATATCCCCCACTTCCGTAAGAGGCGGGGCTGTCCTACATCTCTGTTATAAAATGGGATAAACACGTCAGTGTTCCAAAGAATAAGTCTCACTCCCTGCTGGGTGACTCCTCACTCCCTCCACAATTCCACCACCCAGCAAGTTGAACCCTAAGCACGCTACTTGGAGCACAGTTTCCTCCTGAATCCACACCTCCTGTCTTTCCCAATGCCCAAGTAAAACTGCTGTTATCCGGTGTGCTTTACTTACCAATGAAGTAATTTTTTTCTACCTGCCTTACTCATTGTGATCCTCATACAGACAGATGTTTGCATCTGGTATTTTTCTTTCCTGTAGCTGTCTGAGGTCCTACTCTATCAACAGTGCCTGGGAGAAGAGCAGACACTTAATAATTAGCTGTAGAAGAAAACTAGAAGGTGAAATATTTGGTCTAGAGGACATGATGAAAATTTCTTTCAGTGTACAGAATGCTGACTGGTTTCAGATCTGTGAAATGTACTGGATTATGATATAAGCCCGTCCTACATATTTTAGGCTATCATAAAAATGCACAACTGTGCACACTTAGATACTTAAATAGGATTCCAAGGGAGACACACAACACCCTCTTGAAAGCACAGGGTGTGAACAGACCCTCAGAGGGGTGGATGGCCTGACAAAAGGGAGGTAGACATGTGGGTGCTGCCCGCTTCTGTGTGCAACGCCATTTGTGAGTCTGGGATTAGTGTGTGCTAAGGTTTGTGTCTGGTTGCCCCTCCCCTGAGCCTCCTGCGGGCAGCAGGTGACTTTGGAGGTGGCTAAATCCAGAGCGTGTGGTCGATTGAGGGTGCAGTACGGGGAGGCCCAAGGGCACCAGGACTCTTAGGGCCACTTGTTGCTCTTGCTGCTCCCACCTGCAGAAACTGCTGCCCTCTGCCACCCTGCCTTGGAGCCGGCTGATTACAGACTAAAACCTCAGGAACTGTGACCTAAATAAACCTTGTCCCTTTTAATTTGGGCTGTTGGATATTTTGTCTCAGCAACGAGAGACAAGTAACCAACACAGTGTGGTCGTCTTTGACGGGGCCTCCCGGTCCCTCTCCATACTTAGCACAAGGGAAGTAGTTACCAACTTAGGGTTGTTCGACTGAGGGCGTTTCGTGTTTGTCCCACCATGGTGCGGAGAGGCGCACCCTGAGGAGACCCCAATGTGCTGTCCCGCTGCAGGCTGGTCAGCAGCCATGAGCCGGGGGTTGCAGTCGGCTTTAACCGCTGCACATCGCTGCACATGTGCCTGGAACCTCTAGGGCCAGACCACTGCTTCTACGATCAGAAGACCCCTGCCGTGAAAAACTACACCAACATATTAATTAAACTGAAACAAGCGTATGCCTGACTGCAGAGAGAGGGAGAAGGGTAACGCGGAGTGGTGTTGTTTCATGATACTGTGTGATTTCTTGCCTTCTCTTTCTGTGTCTTTCTCCTCCTTTGTCTTTCCAAGATCAATGTTTTCAAATTTATTTCCCAAAATACCACCAGAGTTAGCTTGCTATTACAGAAACCTGCGATAAATGAACACTAGCAGGCCTCTGGAAATAGATCGCTTTGGGAATTCTCAAAAAGTAAGGGAAAAAGAGAACCTTTCGCACTGCACCAGATAGCCTGCAGAAATGCCTTTTATGCACATTTCCCCAGGCTGTTAGTCCATGGACGCTTGCCAGAGCAAGGTAGTCCCTTTCCAGGAATTCAGTGGAATAAGAACTGCAGTAAGACTCTTGTGAATGTATGCACAATTTTCACAGAAAACATTTTAGCACACATATTGCATCGCTAATGCGGGACCCTCACAGGAGAATTCACGTTCTCGAGTTGGCTGAACTCAAAACCACAGTGAACAACACCCCCATCCTGTCAATACCAGCACGGGAGCTTTCGCCTCCAGGTCCTCTCAGTCCCCAGGCTCCGCACGGTGCTTGCCCAGGAGCTCCAGGAGCTGCCCGGAGGAGTTTGTTCTAGCTCAATATTTAATCAACATCTGCATTTTTGGACAGCTCCTTAGGAAATGCCCCCTTATGCATAAACGAAGAGAATAACAACAAATCTGTTGAAAACGAATGCCCCTTAAAGAGCGAGCTTGGGGCGCAAAGGAGTTCACTCTGTCAAGGTGTTGAAAGGAACTGGGGAGCAGCCGCACTCCACAGAGGGCCCACGGGCCACCATTGCCGCGGTGCGGACCGGCTCACGTTGGCCTCGAACGGAACACAGTTCACAGAGGGCCTCTTCCCTGCTGCAGGTTTTGGGAGGTGTATTCTGGCATCCATGAGGGGATGCTGTTGAGAATTTCAGTGCGTTTGAAGGAATATTCACAGCTTTGATTTTGTATTGATTACCTATAATCCTGGAGCTTTAGAACATAAAGTCTCTTTCCAAAGTCCTATCAGGTGCACTCATTCGAAGACTGTATTTCCCTTGGCTGTTTTGCACTTTAAAGGACAGATAGGGACACAGAGGCGTGACCCCTGTTCAGTTTGGCTTATGAATATTCGTGCGCACAGCGGTGTTCGTGATGATGCTTTCAGAATGCCTGGTTCTAACCAGGGATTTTGAGGTGCAATCTTGTGAATTTGAGCCTTTGAAACAAACTGAACTTCAGCCACTGCCTGGGATAATTTGGCTCCATCCCTCAGCAGCAGCTTCTACTTCACCTCCAGTGTTTCCCTTCCTTCTGCAGAGCACCAGTCCTCAGGCGCCCAAGGCTTTTCATGATTTCAAAGTCATTGCAGCAAGGTGAGCAGTTGCTCAGAGATGGACTACGGGACAGTCAGGCTTTAACAGTGGGGTTGGTCAGTTGTCCCTTGCAAGTTTGAGGTGTGAAAACACTTGCATAGTTGGTGTTGTTTTCTGGCAAAGACACAGAATCTTCAGAAATCCATTTTGCTTATTCATTACTTTCAGAAGGCAGACTCTTGAAACGTTGCAACTTTTTTTTGTTTATTTTGGTCTTTAGCAGTCCTTGCTTGTACGAGATCCTGATTCTTGGCTCAGTGCACAGTTTTCATTAACCACAAGCCCCTCATTGCCCTGCTCCCTTGCGATCGCCTGACCAGCGTCACTGAATCATTGTTCACTGAAATGGTGAGGCCTTTATAAAATAGACCATCGACATGCCGCTGCCAATCTCTTTCTTGTTAGGGACCCCTGTCATCGGGTTGCAGTCCCCACCTGGCCAGTGTGCGATGCAGGCCTAAGAATACACTAAGAGACAGAACTAAGAGAGAAAGTGGGGCCAGGACAACCAATGTCATTGTGACCAACAAAAGCTCTGGCCAGGCCCAGGCACTGACTTTATTGGCAAACAAATGCGGTACAGGTGACTGTGTGGTTTCTATGGAAATCAGTGTGGACAAGGCAACGCATTCACAAATCAGGAAGAGAATAGACAAAATATGTGATTATCCTTCACTCTGAAGGTGTTAGTCGTGGGAACGGAATTTGGGTGCGAGTTACTCTGACCTCGGCATGTAGGCTTTGGCCAGAAGCACCTCTGTAAACAGCCAGTTTGGGATTCACTCTTCACAGCCTACTTTGGGGATAATCAGCATTATAGCCCTCTGCACTTTCTGTCTTGGTCAAGGTTCTCTATGGTATATGCCTAAACCTATCCATTTCGTCACATGTTACTTCTTATATATATCATATATTTAAGCCAAATGAAGATTTCTTCTCGAATTTGCACTTGTACTTGCCTTTTAATGTACATTCAAACATGGCTCTTTTTGTACTATCAGAGGGCAAACACACAATAATGTTTACATTTTTTACCTAGCTAACTTGAATTCACCCTTTAAAATTTACTTTACTCATATATGCATTTATTATTTGTCATAATGGTTATTAAATTCCAATCTTGTCTAGGCACTGAGCTCCAAATTAAGTTATAAAACTGAATTTAAGAAACAACATTATTTTGAGATAGAGCTCTCGCTATGTAGTGCACACTGGTCTGGAACATACTGTGTACTCCAGGCTGGTCTCAAACTTGCAAATCTTCTTGCCTCTGTCTCCTGTGTGCCAGATTGCAGGAGTGTGCACCATGCCCAGAGAATAAATGTCTGTAAAACAACTGCAGAATTATCTAGGAGACTCTGTCCTTGCCTCATTTGGAGTCCTACCTCTTCTCCCCAGTCACTTTATTACTTTTATATATGTCTTACATGTTGCAGTTTGCGTGTGGCAGAATGTCTCCCTTGTTTCATTTTATACTTTTGGATGAATACTTTTTATTTATCTTATTTCTGAAGAATGAAAAGGAACAGAAGAATGAGCTAATGTGTTTCACTGTTTATATTTTCCAGTGATTTCCAGAACTTGGTCCAATAGGTTCATTTTTTACTGGTCATGGTCAAAGTGCTTATTCCCTTGTTCCCTTCCCTCCCTTGCTGCCCCTCCCTTCATCTCTTGATCCTCCTCCAATTAGAAATAGGTCTCCATGTGTTCCATACAGTGAAGATGTGAGATTTCTGTACTAAGTGCCCCTTTATATGCATAAGGAAACACACAGGTACAGATTCAGCTCAAAATGCCAGCCCTTGTGTTGGACCATGCAGAGCTGGCGTGTGCACAACCATGTCTGTCATGCAAAGCAGTGTGCAGCATCTACATCATGGGAACACGTGGATTTGATTTTGCCTCCATTAACTCTCATGTGTAAGCTTGGCAAAGTAATTCATTTTCATATATTTAAGATTTCTAATTGGTACAATGGAAATGGAATCATTAAATAATCATGCTGCTTTATATGAGATGTGTTTATTCACATAGTTCTTTCCCCTTTTTCCTTTTCCAAATGGAAATATTCACTTTAGAAATTGTATTGTCTTCAAGTATTCATATGTTAATTCTTCATATTTTAGAAAAGGCAGTTCAAAGGGCTAATTCTGTATGTCTCAAGTCTGAGACACAATTTTATCATAAACCACAAGGTAAATTTCTAAATTTTTAACTTGAAGGGCCCAAAAAATTAGAATGCAAGTATTTTGGAAATATTTGGCCCAAAGAATATTTTGGAAATATTTGGCCCAAAGAAAGTGCCACCAGCAAAATAACCAGTTTGCAGTAGCTTGTTATTTATTAATTTTCATGCTGTGAAGTTAAGAATAATGGCCTATCATTAAAATATGAATACTCCATATTTTAATAAAAGCAATGTGCTATCAGATGCAGTACCTCTTGGGCAATGTTTTGTATGTGGCACCTACATCCTTGATATCGTTTGGTTTCTCATTTCAGATTTTAGTGATGCACATAGTTTACATCTGAAACTACTATTAATGACTTCATTTCTTCAAGAACATCTAGAAATGATTTACTTTACCCAAAGTTCTTATCCTCCCAATGGCAGCACATTTATACAGAGATGCATATATATAAGCAAAGATATTGTCTAAAATAATTACATAGCTTGTTGAATATATTGTTTTCGTAAAAGTTTAAAATGAAGTTGAATTTATAGATTCACAAATGGAAAACAGAGACAAGAGAAAGTATTTGTATGGAGAAGATAGTAATGTTACCTAACTGGCTTTAGTGGAAATATTCAGTAAAGAATGACATTCAGTAGGCTTTTTGATTGGGATATTGATTCAGAAAAAAAAAATTATAAAGATTACTTTCTGAAAACACTGTGACCACCATCAGAGTCACTTTCACAATACACCACAGTCACACAGGTTTTGTATTCTCAAATGGAAAATGAATTTATGAAATAACTCATGCTCATTAGGAAAGACAAATAAAATAGGAAAAACAAAGCTAATAAAGGAAAACCCTAATCCTCGACAATAACCACTGAGCCTTTAGTCATCATTTTTCCAGACGTACACATTTTTATGACTTTCTTCCCACACACAAAGAATCCTTCATGGCCTTGCTTACAGGTGTGCAGAGGGTGAGTTATGTGTGGAGACAACCAGATGTGTCCTATACATTGTTTGACGAATCATATATTCAAAATAAACAGAAGTTGTCCAGAACTGTGCAGGGTCTGACGTTGTCTCTTACTTTCAAGCTTAAACACTGGTCTGCTAATGTTGCATACATTGTGCAGAGTGGGAGACCTCTGCATCTGAAATGCAGGACTGATTTCTCACTGCACAGCAGTTCTCATGCACATTGTGGTTGTTTAGATTCCATTGGCCCCCAATGCACACAGCCCCAGCAGGTGCTTCACTTGTTACTGACTTGTATTACGGTGAGGAAATTCAAGGCTTTGGAGCCCTAATCTTCTCTAATAGCTCTGCCAGTAAACCTGCCCAATCTTTGCTCTGAGGGGATACATTTTTTTTCCCTGAACAGCAAACTGTGCCTCACCCTGAGGAAGACAAAACCCTGAGGACCGTCTAGAACAGTGCCTGTGTGCACGAGACACATGGAATCGTGATGACTCACGGAGAACTGTCTGCCAATAAAGTACTGCCGTGTTAGCAGATCTAGGCAGACCAGCCTCTTTCCCCCAGAAATACGGAAGTGGCAGGAAGAGGATTAAGTTGGGAATTGGCAGTAATAGGATCCTGATCTAATCCATTTAGTAAAAGATTACAATGAGAGGTCTAATTGGGTTATGTTTTTCTTTATTAAAACCAGCTGAACCTCTGATGAATGTCCAAGTGTGCTGTTTGGGGCATAAATTGTCCTGAGTGTTTGAGGATCATATGCAATACTTCCAGGTGTAGGTATGTGTTTCCACAAATGTGTGATTTTTTTTTTAGATAAAATTGTAAGAAGCATTGCTATGTCAACAGGATAGAAGCAACCATTTTCTTCACATCTGCAGTCTACTTAGATCTTTTCAGGCTTCTTTACTGCATATGTTGAGGGCTAAAGTTTTGACTAAACAGTACATCTTATTTGTGCATTTATGGGCTCCCCTTTTCCAGGCACTTTGCATTGCTTATGTCTGTTTCTATAATTTTATACATTAAGGTCCATGATGCTCTTCAATGTGGTTTATCTGCTAAAAGCACTTCATAGACACCTCTCTCATAATTTTAAATAAGTAATCCAACTACATTTTATATTTTAAGAGGAAAACTAAAATGAGTTAACAAACAAAATTGACCTGCATGCATGCAGCGACTGCTGTTTTCCACTGATTACCAGAACCGTCGGGTGTGCCTCTCCCACCCTGCCCAGCTTTGCTTTAATCCCTTCCAGCATGGATGCAACATGCAGGTGTAGGAAAGGGTGGATGAGTTGCCCCAGGTGTTTCGCTGGGCAGCCACAAATGTGAAAGGGCATTCTGAGGGGTTTTCTGGAGGACTCGGATTTATGGTGATTCCCAGGGGGATTTTTGAGGTGTACCTTGTGAGCTAGGGAACCATGAGATGCAGAAGGAGTGAGCATTCGGTAGACATTGTGCTTGAAATTTTGAATTCTCTTCATTTTCCCAGCTGAAGACAGGCAGTCAGGCACTCTCTGGTAATGTTTGTCATTGGGTGCAGCCGAGGGCACAAGTCCGAATCCTCCCTGAGATCCTGAAGGGAAAGCGCAGACCCTCTGGTCTCCTGCGGAGTTGAGCTGCAAGGTTCAGAAGCTCAGGAATATTCAGCGTGGTGGAGCTGCAATATTTCTAATTTACGATGTGTTGATCAGAACCCAGCCCCATAGGCCAGGGAGCATCAGCAAGCCATTACCTGCCCAACCTTCTTGCAGGGGGCGGTTGGGAAAGCAATCTAGATAGCCACCAATACCACCAGCTACAATTCTACAGATGTATTCAAAACGAAAAGGTAGCAAGTGTTATACATTACATAGATTATTGATACAGTAATCTATATCTAACATATGTACATTTTAACTATGTACACATATATGTTAGAATACCTGTTCTGCACTGAAAGAAAGTACAGACATGAGGGAGGTTGTACAACTGTGTTTCTAAGAATGTATTTTAAAGTTCATCTTCCCACATATTTTTGAAGTTTGTTCACATTAAAACGTGCAACCAGGCAGACGGTGGCACTCACTGTACTCCTAGCACTCTCAGGGTTGAAATCGGAAGATGAGAAGTCCGAGCTCAGCTGGGGCAACTCAGTGACTCAGGGAGACTGCCTCAGAACGGGGCGACAGCTGTGAGTAAAGCTGGCTGAGGGTGAGGCTTGGCACCAAGGCCCTGAGTGCAAGATCCAGACTGCCCCCAATCCACTGTGCAAATGACCACATCACACTCTGTGCCTGTTCGTTTACTATTTTGCTATGATAAGGAATTCCTCAGTGGGCAGCTTTGTTTTTATCTCTCTCTTTTTTTTTATGGGATCCGACAGTTAGTCATTGTTGGATTTCTTCTTATAGGTAGAATTGTTTAGTCAGTTAAATACACTTCGAGGCACATGAAACCACATTGCAAAATTGGACCTAAAAGAAAAATGGACCGACGCTTGCTCTTCTTTTGCTCAGCCATAGGAAATATAAGAGGATCGATAATTCCTATCTCTCCTCCTTCACCGTCAGTGCATTCATTTGGTTTTGTTTTGACCAGAATTATTCACCATAAACATGTACTAAATTAAAATATTCTGATTGCTGCTTTTGTTTTACAATTCATCACGGTATAATAATCCTATTATAGTAATTGCCATGACTTGGGGGATTGTGTGCTTCCTATATTTATTTACGTATGTGCTTCTGGGGATCCAACCCAAGGCCTGTTGCACGCTGGGCCGAATTCTGTATCTGAGCCCACAGCAGAGTGTGCGTCATCACTGAGGCAGAGAATTCTGCTGGGATCTACTCTCTGTATTCACATTTGTTTGACTGGGTTACACATTCAGTTGTAAAATGATGAAACGATAAGACAAAATCTAAAAGATACCAAAATCTAAAGATACCTCCCTATCTCTAAAAATGGGTAAGGCTCAGTGAAACTTCATCCTTAAAAACCCCAAATACTTTCCTGACTGCTGAGTCTGAGACTGAATTTGGACATCAACATCACTGCATTTCTATATGTTTATGTGTGCAAATGTAATGACTGATTTTTAATTATTTCAAGACAAATTTTTCCAGGAAATTTATAAGCTTTCTTCATCAGTCTTAGCAATCAATTTTATGAGTGTTACTCTAGATTATTACTTTTAGTAAGGTTTACAATTACAGATGTTTAGTATTTTTTCATTTTAACTAATATCAGTAAACCATAAAAATTGTACCTATCAATGGATACCGTCATGGACACCTTGTTAATGGACACCGTAATTAATGGTGAGCATGTATCTGTTGTGTAAGTTAAAAAGGTCAAACATGTTTATTTCTTCAAATCATTTTCATTTGTTTACAAATATTCACATGCATAATTTTCTTCTGTTTTTTTTGTTTTTTGTTTTTTGTTTTTTTTTTTTTGGTTTTTTTTGAGACAGGGTCTCACTATGTAGTTGAGCCTGACCTGGAACTCACTATGTAACCTGGGCTGGTTTTGAACTCACAGCAATCCTCCTGGCTCAGCCTCCCGAGCACTGGGATTATAGGCATGTGCCACCACACCTGGCTATTTGTTCTTTTCTTAAAGTTATTAGTTATTCATGTGTTGTATCTTTTTTTGTAGCCTTCATAATACATCTATTTCTCACTTATAAATTTCCTTTGTTTCTTTCCTCTCTCCTTTGGGCTCTGTAGGAGATTTTATTTTTCTAATACGGTGTCAGTTTTATTATCTTTGTCTCTATTCTTTTCATTTTGTATTTTATGTTTATAGCTTATTCAAATGCTACAATATCACTGTCTCTTATGAAATAAAACTAATTCATTTTAATTTAATTTTTGTTCTTTTCTTCTCTATAAAAATCTATTTTGAGGAAGGAGGAAGCAACATATTTTTGTCTCCTTTTTAGGCAAAATTTTATACATGCAAATTAGATATAATATTTCTTTAACAAAATTATTGTTAATAATTATCTTTGTAATTGGTGCTTTTTTGGTATATTTACAATTTATATACCTATACATAAATATGCTATTAGTGTAGTTTAGAACTTCCTATCATTTTAGCACAAAATTTGGAGTCAATAATGTTATTTAGAGGGATGAAGATAAACTGATTAAATATTCTGGTTGTCTATTATAACAAATAAATTATTAAGCAGGAATTTCAGATGGTAAATAAATACTCAAGTCCAAGATAGTAATCATAGGTTTGGGGTATGTGGAAATATGAGCTTTGGGGAAAAAAAAAATTTAGAGCTGGGGATTTAGCTCAGTGGTGCCACCGCTTGCCTGGTCTGCAGCTTGATCCCCGGTACCAAAATAAATAAATGAATAAAAATTAAAATTACAAACCCGTTTCTAAATCCTTGCATTACTAGGAGGAGTTGGGAATGGAGCAGCACCACGGAACTGGCTGTCCTTCAGGGTTTGCTGCTCTCTCCATGTTAAGTTCACCTTGTCACTCTCTTAAAAAGAGTTGACTAATTTTTAATTTGACAGAAATCATATTCTCCTCAGACCCCTTTTTCAGCTGTAAATGGAAAGCCGACTCCTCTCAGATCTTGTCCGTGCTAACAGAAATGTTGTGTTAAAGGAAGGGGAATAGTTTCTCACGTCCTCAAATCCCAGTGCTGCTGTTGAAACCCAGAGGGGGTGTGAATCGAGCTCAGATTTGCTCTCTCTGGTGTGGTCAGGTTGTCTCCCAATCTGTACTCTTGCCTGGCTGAAAAAAGTGACATTTTGGACCTTTCCGGACATCCCGCATGTGATTCGAACCGCACAGCGCCGTACTTGGAGTCCGTAAATTGTGTCTCCTCCTGTGGTGTATTCCTTCATACCGGCTCAGCCCAAATTTCACGTTTCCATAGTCTTCAGAGACTGAATCGTGGCAACTTGTAGCATAAGAGATGCTTTGCTTTTTTTATTATTATTATTATTTCTGTTCATTTTGGTAAAACTTATGAGCTAATATTTACTCCCATTGATATCTTCTTGAAAACTAATATGTGAAAAGTTTTAAGGATTTTTAAATGACTCTTTGGAAAAGGTTAAATACTCTAATTGATGATATTATGTGCACACATAGTTAAATGTTGCTTTGTACACATCTCTGTTAAACTGTAGAACCAGGGCAAAGTACCCAGCTTTCTTCCTGTTGGAGGTTTACTAAAGTATTTTATTTGCAGTGTGCTAATTTTATCCTGAACATAAAATAAGAAAAATAACACAATAAGACTGAGTTGACTTTATGTTTAAATACTTTGTTAACCATAAACTACAATGAAAATTGCTTACAAACAATAGTTTTAGTTGCAAATTTGAGCCCAGCCTGGGCAGCTCAGAGCTACCCAATGAAAAAGAATAAGAAGAAGAATTAGGACGTATCTCAGAGATAGTGTTTGCCTGGTGTGTGAGGCAATGCTTCCATCTTCAGGAGAGAGAGAGAGAGGGAGGGAGGGGAGGAGAGAGGAGGGAAAGTGTGTGTGTGTGTGTGTGTGTGTGTGTGTGTGTGTGTGTGTGTGTGTGTGTGTGTGT
>NW_022900939.1:44970919-45005076 GCF_012274545.1 Fukomys damarensis
GAGAGAGGGAGGGGGGGAGAGAGGGGGGAGTGTGTGTGTGTGTGTGTGTGTGTGTGTGTGTGTGTGTGTGTGTGTGTGTGTGATGTCTCCATCAGAAACAGAGAACAGGATGGCTTACTGTTTGGTATAACAAGGACAATATATCTCTTGGGCTAATGTGCAGAGAGGCTTGTAGTCAACTGAGTAAGACTTGAGTTTCCAAAGCCAGCCTTCTGTGGCTATATTGTAACACGTTCTGGGAGTTCCAGTTTTCTGGATCACGCTACATTCTGCGGTGGGATGTGAAGGAAAGGAGGACGAAGCAATCGTCAAACTCATTCTCCGTGGTGTGCGTGAGTCATCCTGAGCTTCTTCTCTGGCCTTGTCTCTTGTTTTCTGCCAACTTCCGTATTTATTTTCTCTGTCTTGAAAAAACAGGCAAAAATATTACCTTAGACATTAAGACTTTCCTAATCCCAAATCACCTATTTCCAACAGAATTGATTACATTTTAAATATTTCTAACTAGAATGACTGAAGTCATATTTTAAAATATGTACAGTGGAACCCCCCCTTGAAGTACTTCGTTTGTTCTATGATTTTGGAAAAGTGGCCTTATTTGTGTTTGTGTGGGAAAGGTGTCTGTTGTTGTGTTTGTCACTCAATGTGGAGTTTGCAAAGAAAAACAAAATTTCACCAAATGCTTCTGTTTGCAAACCAAATTGTCTATAAATAAAGTGTTCATGAACCGAGGCACCACTGTATTTTTATGTCTCTAGCCACAGTCCATAGTACAGAGAGTAATATTGAGTATTCAACAGAAGTTTCCTAAGTAAATAAATCAATGATCAATGCCTTTCCTCACCTCATCTTCTTTCTACATCCCTTAGTAGAATAACATTGAATTAATCCAGAGAGCAAAAGAAAAACCTGGATAACAGTTATTACACAAGAGAACTTAATAGATGTTCCATGCTATGGGAGTTTTCTCTAGTTCTACTGAAGTACCTCACTTAAATATCTGAATCTGATCCTGACAATTATTCAAAATAGTTGCAGTTATTAAATAAACTGATCAATTTAAAAAACAGTATACATAGTACACACATATATATATAAAATCATTAACTTCCATTTTCCTTTTTAAATTGGTGTTTTGCAATTTAAATTTATTTTGCAACTCTGTGTTTGACTGTGCAAGTGCAACTTTCCTCATTGTCTTCGTACCTCACTGAGCACATTGCTTAAATACACTATCTTCCCTTAACTAGAAAACCATGGGTCTGTAAGCATGTAGGCTTTCTACCATGTGGCTCTGTCAGGGATTTTATCTACGTGGAAAAAGCATTTGAAAGTGACTGTTTTTTTCCCTACTAATGAAAACATCCATCACAGAGAAATAGTCTTCCTTTCTGAGGCAATTTTTTTCTTTTAAAATGTATAAAAATTGTCGGTCCAGTTACCCTGGAAGGTAATGGCTCCCTTATTCATATGTAGTTTAAGGTCAATCATGTAAAGTGTTCCGAACTGACAGCTAAGGAAAGGTCTTGTTGCGACCAATAACTCAAGGGTGCAAATCTTGCTGGCTTCATCCTAACACTCCCTTCTCAAAGTAATCGCTCAAAATTCCAAATCAAATTCAAGAATAATCCACATCATATTTTTGAAAGTTAAAACCACTATTTAATTTTGCTTTTTAATTTTTTTCAACAGTTGTTTTGGCTTATAACAGAATAAGAAGACATTTTAGAAAGAGAAAAGTAACAATAATTTAAAACTTTGTTTTCCCATGCTACAAACCCTTAAGGCCTTGAATATGCATTATGTGAATAGATGCTATATCCTGTAACATTGCCACTTGTTTTTTAGTTGTGACTGTTATTCTATATATTTCATAGGGCATCCATATGGACAATGACATTTTTATCTCCTTTGGTGCCAACATTTTGGGTTAAACTATCTATGATTCTGGTACAGATTAAGAGTACCATGCATGCCTTGTTCCTCACCTCAAGTTATGTATCAATATTTTTCAAATATTCTTACAGTACTTGACCATTTTTATGATTGCCTATATTAGACTCAAAAAGTTTATTTTACATATAGTTTGCTAAGAGAGCTATCACCACAAATGGGGGTAAATTTTTTTTCAAGTTTTTTTTTTTTTTTTTTTGGTACGGGGATTGAACTCTGGTCCTTGCGCTTACAAAGCAGGCCACTGAACCGCTGAGCTAAATCCCCAGCCCTTTTTCAAGTTTTTAATACTTATTGTAGTGAACAAATACTGTACATATTTTATTTTTAATTTTACCTACTACATGCTTTTTAAAAATTTAAAGCTATTGTAAATTCCTGTAATAAACTCTATCGATCGGCATATACTATCCTTGTATCACACTGCTTAATATTCTGTTAAAACATTTAGTAATTTTATATCAGTGTTCAGGAGGAATTTGGTCTCCATTTATATTTTGAGAGATATCTTTCCCAGATTTTGTATTGGAGTTTTGCTGCTCATTTAATTTCATTTGGAGCATGTTTCTTTGTCCTCTGTTTAATGAGGGAGTTTATATAGAATTTGCATTATTTCTACTTTAAATATTCAGGAGAATTTGCTGGGGAAACTAACTTCTTTAAATGTTAAGATTATTCAGGTGTTCCATAAAATGTTTTTCCTCACTTTTGGAAAATTAATCTGTTCCATGTTTCCACGTCATTTGGAATAAAGATTCTTCCAAATATTCCATTCTGACCCTCTGAATGTTTGTACAATTCTTTTGTGTGTGTGTTTCTGATATTGGCAATTTTTGATTAAGTCTTTTTTTTACTTTATCGATATTTCTAGGCATTTATTTATCAATTTCAATATTATTAAATAATGTACTAATGTTTGTAAATGTTTTTTATTATTTGATATGCAGATAATTTGTTCATGTTTACTTCCTCTATTTGCATCAGATTTAATTTATTTTTCTAATTTCCTAAGGTAGAAATTTAGATCACCGATTTTAAATGTTTCTTACTTTCTAATAACAACTAATTTAGTTATTTTATTTTCTAAGCACTATTTCTGCAGCTTCTTACACATTTTCCATTTATTAAGTTAAAATATTTTCTATTCTCTCAGGATTTTTTATTTTATTCTTAAGTGACTTGGAAGTGTACTGCCTAATTTCAAAGTATATCAGATTTCTTTCAGTGCTTTATTTTTATAGTTTTCTATTGAATTTACTGTGGAGAGAAAACATCCTGTAAGATTTCTATCTCCTGTAACTTACAGAGACACGTCCTGTGCTAACGTGTTGTCTGCTTTGATTAATGTTTCAAATACTCTTGAAAAGATTGTGTGTTTTGAGCCTATTGAGTTTGTCTGAATTAGGACAAAAAGGTTGACAGATGAATTCATATCTTTTATATCATTTATATCATTTATGAATTGTTGAGTTTTTCTTTCAAGTATTTATAAAGGAATCTTTCAAATGTCTAAGTGTGATTGCTTGTTCCTCTATTTTTGATGTATACACATTTTGTTTTATGTTTCTGGTAAATTGCTTGTTGTGAAATTCTTTTGGACTCTCTGATAATGTTTTATTCTTGAACTCCTTTTTGTCTGCTAATAATGTAGCTGGTCTAATTTATTATATTTCTTATGTGCATGCTATATTTTCCACCTTTTTATTTTGAACTTCTGAAAGAGTGCCTCTTTTATTAGGTCAGGGTTGAAACTTAGTTTTATTCATTTTTGAGATTTCTGCCTTTAGTTGGGCTTTTTAGTCTATAGCAATTTATCTTAATGTAATTACTGATATGCACGGTGTTATTAGTTTTCTATTTAGTCCACCTTGTTTCATAACTTACATCATCTTGTCTTTCAGTTTATGATGTTTAATGTTTCATTTTAATTGTTGATCCAATTATTAAATCCTTAATGCATTATACTTTAGCTGAAACCAATCCTATAATGCATCTTATAAAGTAGGAGAACTTGTCCAATTATATCTCTGTACACCTATCAGAGTACTGCTTTATATATGTGTGTGTGTTTGTATATATTTGTGTGCATGAATGGACCTGTGTACGTGGTTGTGTGTGAATATATATAATTCCAATAATATATCCCAGGAGAATTATAATTGTTGCTTAAAAGAGTCATGACACATGAGATAAGTAGGAAAACAACATTTTATGTACAGCTACACAGTTGTCATATCTAATGTTCCTCATTCTCAGTGTGGTTTTATGCCATATGATTTCACTTCAGGGTTTATTGTATATTATTTATTTCTGTTGACAAGAATTATCCCACTTACATTTTGTTCCGAATGTCTTTCTTTACTGAGCCTTCATTCTGAAAAGTATTTTTGAAGGGTGCTTGTTTTTGCACTAACCAGTTCTGTATTGCTATTGTTGATGGCACTTTCTTCAGTACTGTTAGG
Source organism: Fukomys damarensis (assembly GCF_012274545.1). Classification (NCBI taxonomy): domain Eukaryota; kingdom Metazoa; phylum Chordata; class Mammalia; order Rodentia; family Bathyergidae; genus Fukomys; species Fukomys damarensis. Next base: position 44,975,335 of record NW_022900939.1, read on the forward strand.
ATGTCGTTTTATTAGGCAGAAAGTTAGACACTGGCAGGCATGGAGACAGAAGGCTGGGGGCATATGATTTTCTTCTTTTATTTCATTTTCTTAATCATCTCCTAGAGATAAAGTCCAAACAAGCCCATGGTTTCAAGCTCTCATCCAGAGAAAGTGACCTTCCCACACTCCATATAAGGCCAACCATGTGTGAGGGGTTGGGAAAAAGCCTCCAGATCTCAAAAGAAGCTAAACAGAAATGTTCCGCTGTGGGAGCAAACAGGGCCCTTCTTCCCCCTGAAGCTGATCAACACAGCCCACCTTTCTTGTGAAAGAACAGTGAAGGAAACGATATAGAAATGTACCATTCCAACATGAAAATGTAGGCCAGCCTTCACTCAATGCAGATTTGTCTTGGCATGGGCCCACATTCACACTGTGAGCTCTATTCTATCCCCTGAAAATCTGTCACCTTTAACGAGCTCCGTCTATACTCCATGGATTGCCTACGTATCATATCTGTCATGGAAGATTCAAAGCCCCAAGGAGGGAGCTCATCGATGAAACTGAAGTTATATAAACATAAATTTGTAAAATAGTAGAATCACATGGAGAAAGAAGTTGGAAATATGTAGTCTGTATGATGTCTTTGAAGGAAAAGTGATAAAACATAAAGCAGAAAATTACTTGAAAATCTAATGGCTACATTTTTTTTACCATAATAAGAAGTGTAACTTCTACTCTTTTTTTTTAAAAAAAAATTTTTTTTTTTTTTTTTTTTTTTTTTTTTTTTGAGACAGAGCCTCACTATGGAGTTGAGACTGGCAGCCTGGAATTCACTACTAGCCCAGGCTGGTCTCACAGTGATCCTCCTTCCTTAGCCTCCCGAGTGCTGGGATTACAGGCGTGCCCCACCATGCCCAGCTATGTAACTTCTACTCTTAAAAAGCACAGCAAATCCAAGCAATTACACAAAATCAGTTCAACTTATACACTTCCTAGACAAACCCACTGAAAAGCAAAAATAAAGTCTCGAAAACAGAGGAAAACAAAGTGATTGATTTAATAGAAAAGAATAAATCAATAAATGTGTGAACGGTGCCTGACTTCTAGTCCAAGAAAAGAAAAAAAGATAGGCTCAAAGACACTGAAGCTGTCCCTGGGCAGCCAGGTCTCCACCCCCCTTCTCCTCTGTGCTCTGACATGCAGCGTGGTCTGCAGGGTCCATACCCAGGAGCGCCAGCTTGGGCACTGCCTTCTAGTCACTGCTGGGCTCTGTAAACCCCATGCAATGCCATGTTCTTCTTTCAGAGTTTGAATCCAGCGGCCTTCTCTTTGGGGGGCACATCCATTAATGTTTTCATATGTTTTTTTCAAATGTTTAAATTTTTATCTCTAAGAGAGTGATTCTGATGCCAACCACTGTAGCAGCATCTAAAGACATTGTTTTTGAGTCCAGCACAGTTTTACTGACTCCCTACCCAACTCCTCCTCTTTTTTCTTGTCTCTTTCCTTGATTCCTCCAAGAAAGTTGATTTGCCTGAGATCTAGTTTGCAGATAGATAGATAGATAGATAGATAGATAGATAGACTGTCTAGGAGAAAAGGGGTTGTAATCCAGCGCAGAGTATCTGAAAGTATCTTAACTTAGTGTAGTTGTCTTACCTGTTTTATATGCCCTGTGACCCATTACTATGGTTTTCAGTCGGTATATACAATGTTTCGTAAGGTCTTATAAGAGAAATGAAGCAGTCTGATGCTGAAAAAAACAAGAGGGTGCAGGGAAGGGGAGAAAAAGAATTGAAATATGTTATATACATGTAATCAATTCCCTACAGTGAATGCAATCATTATGAACTGAAAAGATGTATTAATAAAGGTAAAAATATATTAAATATGGTTTCTGTTTTTCAGCGGCAAAAAGTCTTCATTTTCAAAAAAAAAATGACTACCTGTTTTGCTTATGGAATGGAATTTCCTTTCCTATTATCTAGGTCATAAATATGTTTGTATCATTCCATCAATTTATTGCAAAAATTAGTTTATTGTGATATGTATGAAACAATTTAATTTTTCTATGGAATAATTCAGTCTAGAAAATAAGCCTTTTGAAGAAGAGATAAGAATTAAATGGAAATTATACCCAGAGAGAAAATACCTAGAGACAAAGGGCTAATCTCCATAATATTTAAGTTCTTACTCTAAAAAAAGAATAGGCTCAAAATTTTATTAGACAAATTTTTAAGCATATGTACAGAAATGCTTAGGAAAAGAAAGGAAAGCTTTTACATATGGAAAGATGTTTGTTTCGCTTATAATAAAGGAAATGTAGTTGAAATGTCATTTAAATGGCTCTTCAAATTATAATGATATAGAGAAGATATATGAGATGGAATAAGACCTCCAAATTATATAAGGAAAGATTATAATCCCAACCTGTTAGCTGTCTGCTAACAGCAAACCAGGTCTGCGTTCTCTAAAATCAAAGAATGAATTCTAGGAACAGTGTAAGTTAAGAGCAGGAAATGTTTAGTGAGGGGACAGCTCCTGAGAGGTAGGAGGGTCCTGATGGGTAGCTGAGGACCCCACTTTTCAGGGGGAGTCTTTTATAGAACAAAAACTACATGGGTACAAGATGAGATGGGGGGCTCTGTAAGGTGCATAGTTCCTGAGGGAGTCTTCAGTTAGGGAGTTAGTGAGGACAGCAGGAAAACTCAGATATAATCTAGTGGACATGCCCAGAGAGCTCGTAGCAAAATGTACACAGAGAGGAAATGTCAGAGAGGGAGGAGGCCAAGGCGTTAATAATGTTCACTGTTGTTCATGGCTTGGAATCTGACTGAAATTTAGGGGTGAAGGAAAATGAGCCAAAAAGCTTTTAAAACTTAAATCCATATCGTTGAAGAATGGTGCTGTCCATAAAAACTGGTATGCAAGGTTTGGGAGTTGGGGGGCTGTAATATTCTTCCTGGCTATGGTGATTCCGACGTGCGTCGGGGGAACAAGTGGGTAATGGAACCAGAGATCCGGCCTGTGGCGCTGCCAGCTCGGAAACGCTTGGGACTCTGAAACTGACATAGACCCAGTGGAGAGCACGTGGACAGATGGAATGGGGGGGGTAAGTAGTCGCAGAGAGAATTTTCCTCTAAGGCTGTGAAGGAGAACAAAGGCTCAGCGTAGAATATCTACATGTCAATGCCAAAATGGTAGAAACACAGCAGAGAGGAGAGAACAAGAATTTCAGGATAGAAGTTCCTACCCAAACAAGGCATAGCAGAATCAAGCAAAGACTTTCTAGTCCTTTGGCAATTAAGAGTATTTTGATTTATTAAAGATAATAGCAAACATGAAGCCAGGAATTTTAGATAAAGAGCATCCATCCCTTCAAGGCTTTAAAACTTCCACTTCAAGAACTCCACAAACCGACTCATCAGGCTGCAAGAAGAGTGCGGAGGATTTTTGAGTGTACTGACAGTCATCGTGCTTTCCCTGTCTGAGCAGAGAATGTGAACTTATTAAATGAAGTCTTTTTATTCCTTCCCATCACGTAAGGAAAAAACGGGCACACTTTGCCAAATTGAAATATTAGTAAAATCTCAAAGAAAGAGGGACATCTTGTCTTCTCAGCACTTCTACTGAACAATTTTCTACTCGATGTACAGCCAACCTCTTCTGAAAAGGTCAAGCATCACGAGAATATTAGCGTGGCTGCTTCTCCCTGCCAATAAAAGAGATGGATAAATTCATGGTACCGCTGAGAAGAGACTTTAAATATTTATTGAAGGTCATGGGCCTGTATGCAACTTTTACAGGACAATCCTTCTGTATCACTGGTCAAAAAAATTATCTGCATATATATTTTTGGATTGCTAAGTTTTTCAGTCAAAGTTATGAGCAGCTTCACTTTCTGCTAGTTACATCGCAAAAATTAAAGTCCTTAAATTGTAGCAATTCTTAATACATGTGCTATATTCTTTACTACACTTACATAAAACTTGAATTAAAACAAACTCATTTTTTTCTACCAGGACAAAGCACATGTCTATATTTATTTAGCTCTTACTTTCTTGCTACAGTGGATTTTTGCTTTGTAATATTGAAAGAATTTGTTTTAAGACATTGGTATAAAGATATACTATAATAGGCATCATTAAAATTATTGAGATTAACAAGATTATTGCCTGTGATTATTTCTGAATTTACCAAAGATTATCATATTCAGGAGATTCTAATTCATTAGTAATTATCATGAAATCAGGGATTTTTTTCACGAATACGGTGAACAATTATAGGATGAACTCATGTTAATTATCAGCAAAAGTATTTCCTTGTTAGAGGCAAAAAACGATTAAACAGTGACTTAAAACTTTCGTGGCGCTGCAAGTATGTGAAAGTTTGAAGGCTTTTCGTGGCCCTAGGAGGTTTTATTAAGGGCAGAGAATGAAATAATGTATTCACGCGGTAATTGAACGTGTTACCTCTTAGCACCTGTTCACGTGACAGAGTTTGCGTTATCATAACCCAGTTCCGTGGTCTGCATAAGCACCGCACGTCTCCCACCGCCTACGTCTAATCCAAGTTGCCGATGCCGCCGTGACTTCACCCTGATGTCTGTGCCTCGCTCACCTGGGTGGCGGTGAGCAGGAGCCTTGGGTGAGCCCGAAATTCTGCTGTAACGATTCAGTTTTGCAGACGTGATTGCAACAATATATTCCATTTTTTGAATTATAAAAAAGATGAGTAAAACTGCTTCTAAAGTTAAAATATTTCTTCCAGTTTAGCTGTAATGGGAACAAGCCTACATATAGAGAAAGAATGCATGGAGAACCTGAAAGGGAGTATTTCTAAATTTTAAAGACCTATATTTATAATTTTCCCAAATATGAAAGCTCTTCTTTCAAACAAGTTTTAGGGTATTGCCAGCCTTTCACCCTCCTGTGAGAGGGACCAGGGCAGGACTAAGAAAACAAGTAGTTTGAGTCACTTACCTGTTTTGCAGGCCTCAGTTCAAGTTCAACCAGAGAAGTTAAATTAATGTTTCTTCCTTGTTGTCTGGACGAGTCACAAAGAGAAATTTATTACTTACAGCTTCTATCTGGTGTGCAGTTACTGAATTCAAAAGACCAAGACTCATCAGCTCTGGAAACCTATTTAGTTCGGTTGTGTAAGGCCTCAGGAACCCAAATTGACTGTAGAAAGAGAACAATGAGAGAATATCAGGACGGAAATTGTATATTTTAAAGGCATTTGCATTAGTATGTATGGAACACAAGATCCCCATCACACGGAGTAATAAAAGTGAGCATCTCTGCTGTTTCTTTTATGCCTCCCTTGAATATTTTAAAAGGCTTGAGGGAGGTTCAACTCCCATTATACCTAAATTAGAATCCTCATCTAGGAAAAGAGGCACAAAGTTTAGTTTTCAAAGTCATCAAGACGCCCAGAGTTGGTGGCAGGAGAAAGCCGAGCACTCCCTGCCTGCGGTGCCTTGGCTGAGGCCAAATCTGTGGGCAGCTGTGGTCCCTGCTCCTCCCTGAGGAGCGAGGAGCTACAGGAAGGGGCACAGGGTGGGCACGCAGGAGCAAAGGCAAACACTGTGCAGAAGGGAACTGCTGGCCAACTAGTGAGCTGCAAGACCCTGGGAGGCGAAGCAGCGTGGGCTTCTCTCAGGGGGATCCAGACATAAATTGAAAACAGAGCGGTTCATCAATATTTTTACAATTATTTTATTTTTCTAGAGATTCGATAAAATATTTGCCCGTTAAATATATGTAATTTACCCTTCGAAGGCATCCTCACTCTGTGTGTGCAACTACAGTGAGGTGATCGCAGATTAATTTGTTATTATTATCAATGTACTCCCCAAGAACGTTTTTGTCTGTGGGGAAAACCTGATGCGTGGCAGTGAAAATGGCTCCTTTCCAAACACTGGGTGCCAGGTTAGTAGGGACATTCTAATGTGATGAGTAGCTCCCTCCTCTAAAATTACTTTTTAAATAAAATTTCCGATTATAATTATAACTGAGAGGCCTAAGCACTATGCTTGTCCCTCAAGTTAGTACGAGATGTGTGTTTGTGTTATCCATTTACTGAAGAAGTGAAATCAAATAAAGATTTATGGAGCTGAGCGTTTCCTTCATGGCTACAAAAAGTGACCAAGACAGTGTTTCAAAAGGAGTGTCTTGGCCCCTTCAGGCTGCTGAAACAAAACATGCATGGTGCGGCTTGTCAGGATGGAATTTATTATTGAACGAAGCTCAAGTGCAGGCCGGCTTAGGCCCTGGCGAGCGCTCCTCACTCTGGCCTGCTGCTTGGGGAGCAGTTGGCTCTGTGAGGACCCCTGGGGCAGGCGCTGATGCCCTGCAGGAAGGCACCTCCACTCTCACATGCTCGCTTCTTCCTCAAGCACCTCCTTCGGGTGACATCGCAGGGCGCATTGCGTCTTCATTTAGGAACTGTGACCGTGACAGAGGGTCTGACCCTTTATCTTCTCCAAGTAAAGTAATCTTCCTTAGAGTTTTAGAGTTTCAAAGAACAAATTCTGAAGCACTGTTTCCAGCCATGAAGACTGTGAGCAGAAGGAAGCCTTTCGTTTATGGGGAGGAAGGAAGTGGGGGGCCTGACCCGGAAGTACTGCTCTTCCCAATACCTGGCGGGGTTAGGGTTCCGGCAGTAGCAGCCAGGTCTGGATTTCTCTCCCTTACAGCCTTCAATATTTTGAAGGTAGTGGGTTCGCAGAAGAAAATACTGCAGACATGAACTCTTCATCCACGAAGGCCCTGAGAAGGGAACTACGTAGTGCTTTCTGCATGAAACATCCATGCAAGTCTGGCTAGATCTTTGGCACCATCAAGTGCAAGATTTTTGGGTGAGGAGGTGGATGAAACGTCATCAGTTCCTAGAATGGAAATTCTAATTGTTCCTCCTGGCTGGCTCCAAAAAGGCCAGGTGTGAGGTAGTAAATCAAGGGAACTGAAGCGTCTCTTACCTTGCATTTTGGAGAATGAACAACTGAAGCTGTGACTGAACTAATACCACAAAGTCAAAGCACCGCACAGTTCTCTCTGTATTTTCTTGAACTGTTTCTTGCCGCTTCTTTTTATGTCTTTCCCCTGCTTTTTTACCCATGCTGCATTAGTAAAGCAAAAATTGCACAACAGCATGAAGCACACCATGAAAACGTGAATCAGCGCATCACAGCACCCAAGCACCCTGCCTTCTGTGCTCAAATTCTCTGAAACAAGTGGTGAAAGACTTTACAAGGGTGGAGGTGGGGAGGATTCTAGGTCACTGTGTTTCTCCACTGGCCTCACCCACAGGAAAATATGTTTTATAGCAGGAGGAAGCTTTTCAGCTTGGAGCCAGGAGCCCACCAAAGGGAGGTGCGTACTTTCCCAGAGACTGGGTGATATTTTAGGGGAAAGGCTTCAGGGTCTCTGAGAAAGACAGTTATGGATTATTGAACTGAAAAGAATACACATAAGGATTTACATCTTAAAGGAGCAGAAAAAGGATTCTCCATTACGAGTTTTCTGAAGTAAATTCTCTAAGAATGGAAGGTTGAGCGCCTGAGAAGCCTTCCTAAAGATTCCGCCGAGCTCAGGCCATAGAAAACCACCTTGGCCAGCGCAAACTTAAGTGCCACAAAATTACCTCAGTTTATAAATCTAAGCCGCTTGGTATAATTCTCATCTTTCCCATTAATGTAAAATCATGATTTTTAAAGATGTTTCTCATTCTGCCTCTAACTTTCTGAAAGAGACTACAATAAAAAAGCAAAAAATATTTTAAAAGTAGGTAAAATAGACCCAGTCTTCATAAACTCCAAGGCCCGAGTGACCAGGACTATAGACACTGACATTTAAAAAGCATAGACCGGTGCTCAGGAGTAATTAAAAAGGAATTGCAACACTTAATTGTGTCTCTTAAAAAAACATTAGAGTAGATTCATTTCATTACACCGAAAATTCTCAAAACCTCTTTTCTTTTCCTCCCCAATTTTCCTAATCACTTTACCTGTTCGAGGCAACCCTGATACTTACCCAGCTCCCAAGGCTTTATGTCTTTTTTTTCCTCATCTTTCTCCTAGTCTGATAAAACCTCTCCCTCTCTGTCTCTCCCTCTCTCTCCCTCTCTCTTTCTCTCTCCCTCTCTCTCTCTCTCTCTCTCTGTCTCTCTGAATATCAGTTTTCTTTTAGACTAATCTGTCAAATCAAATCAGATTGCTCTAAAGGTGATACCAAAATGTGCATTAAAGCTGCTACTCTTAAAATACTGTTTACTAATGATCCCTGATATGTTTCAAGATGAAATAAGCCAACTCATTTTACTTTGATTTTTAGGAAATTAAGTAAAATAAATCTATGGAGGCCATGCTTAAATATAAACCTCATTTTTTATTTAAAAAGTAGAAAATATTGTGTCCTCAAATTTAGTTGAGGACAGGAATGTATAGGAAATATTACCAGAGATGAAATATGAAACATTTGATCTCCCAACCTGTTACGGTCTGATACATTGAGCTCATGTACTCTAAAGATCAAAGCATGAATTCTAAGAACAATGGAGGTGAAGAGTAGGAAGATATGTATTCATAGGAATGCTCCTGAGGACAAGGAGAGGACCTGACTAGGCAGCCAGGAACTCCACTTTACAGAGGAGGTGCATAGGATGAAACCCACATGGGTACAACATGGGCCACAGCCATGATCACCCAATGAGGTTGCAAGTACAGCCACCAAGGTAATGGCATCCACGTAACAAGCATGGATGGGAAAAACAAAGATCCTCCTAGGAAGTGGTGGGTCCAGAGGTCTCTGGTCACCCACTGGGGTGGCCGATGTCCCTCTAGACTTCACTAGGACCAGAATTTGTTCTTTGTGGAAGTATGCAGGTCTGGTCATTTTATCTTTATCTTGAGGCCCAGTCTCCAACAGATTATTATGACTAGTTTTATTTTCAGCTATTATCCCCATGAGATGTATTTTGACCACTAAACACTGTTCTTGCTAGTCTTTTTTAGTATGAAGTCATTAAAATACTGTAATGTGGAATGCACCAGTGTTATGAACCTCATGTGCTGTGTCTGCTGGTTCTGGATTACCATTGTACAGAAAAAGCTTTCCAGACATTCGATGAAATAGTATGTAAGGCCATAGATTTTAAAATATGCTCCAGGATAGCAGCAAGAACCTTGCTTGTAAACCTCTTAAGAGTGCAAATCCTTCTGACCGGTTGCAAAATTCTCCTGTGGATAATTTTCAGATGTATTTGCTGAAAATTATCCACAAATTAGAGTCTCAGTCTCTATCTGAATGCAAGGACCCCTTTGCCTCCTCAACCCCTTTCAGAACATTTTTCTTCCCTCAATCTTTTTATATGAATTTATTCATTCAGATATAGGCAATAAAATGACCATAAGCCTATTTAGAAACAGCAAGTATTTTGAAATAATGTTTAAATTACCTTTTATTTTGAATGTTTGTATAAAATATAATAATATCTTGAGGGTGCTAAATCGTTACCTAGTATATTCCCAGTAAATGGCACTGTAATATTCCCTAAATGAAATAAACCTAACAGTTGTCAAGGAAAGTTAAAATAATATTATAAATGTACATATTAATCATCAAATATGGTAAGCAAATGGAAAAAAAAAATAGCCGTGGATTCCTAAATGACTTTTTACAAAGATGCTCAAGAGTTTGTGGGTGGCAGCTGGGTGCTGCGTGGACAGAGACCCCAGGTGTCCACCCACCCACATGAGTGCTGGATGCCGGAGGGCCTCATGAGGAGGGCCCTGCATCTGGCAGCTGCAGGAAATGAGGCATTCTAATGCACAAGATGATTTTTGATGTGCAAATGTAGGTACCATCCGACAGTGTTAACCATTTTAACAGGGGAACTCCTGTACCTTACACATGAAATTAAGCAGAAAATCCTGAGTGAGGATACAGGATAATTCCTTGCAGTTGTTAAGTATTAACTATTCATTCCACTATCTGGGGACACTTTTGTGAACTGTCACAGAGAATGAGATTATTTTCGCCTTGTTTTGTATATGACTGGACTCTGTTCAGGCTTTTATGATTGCACTGATCTTTAGGAAACATCAAAACAAAGCAAAATGCCAAATTAAACAACCTCACAACAAGGAAACATTTCAGAAATGTTCCAAACACAGTGGAAGACTTGGCTGATCAGGGTGAAAGGAGAATAGAAAATCCTTTTTCAAGCCATTGCACACAGAGTCAGGCTAGAGAAGGGGAGGCAATCATCATCTGAGTTGGGTCTGCAGAGGGCCATACAGCAGGTCTAAGAGCTGCCTGCAGGTCTGGTTCCATCTTGACGACAGCAGCAGAGACCAAGCCCAAGCTGGACACCAGTGTCGTGCTGGACAAGCGGCACGTATTTGTGGGTAGTATTACTTAGCAAGAACCTGTAGAAAAGAGAAGGAGAAACAGGCTCTCGAGCTCAGTGGAAAACATACTTAGGAAAGGTTACTTGAACTTAATAGAACAAAAGAAAGAAAATAAACAGGAAAGTATTGGTATGAGAAAGTGGGACGCTAAGGCAGCATCAGCTCCAAGAAGAGGTGGATCAATCACATCAAATCTCGAAAGCAAGTCAGGGCTCCGAAGACAGCCTTGACTTTTACAATAATGAGAATAGTGATTTTCCTTGTTAGAATTTACAGTATACATTAGAGTGCAAATGTGTTCTCTTGGATTTAGGAGTAAATGGGAAATTAGAAGTAATAGCAATGAGTTCTGATTATTTTAATGGTTAAGGGAAGCAGCAAATGGGGTAATAGCAGAATGAAAGTGTTCTCTTTAGAATGAAGAAACTTGAATGAATGAGATGTTAGCAGACATGGAAGCCAGCACTGCTAATTTGACAAAACGGAAAGCACTGCTTCCTGTGAAGGCCAGACCCGCAAAGGAATCGGCTACTAAGTCAAAGCATACTCATGCTAAGACTGCTTCTCACTGTAGCATGGTAATGGCCTCGCAATTTGTTTTAAATTCCTATTAACAATTTATTTAAAGACAGCAGAATTTAAAACTTTTAAGTATATTATAATGTGCTTTTAAAATGATAACTTTGAAACATGCAAAAACCTGAGAATGACACTACTGAATAGTAACAAGCATTCTTTCTTTGAGTCTAAAATGTATATAAAACATGGAAATGAAAATACAGTCTTAAGAAAAATCTTTGAGCCAAGCACAACTAAATTTGATTTAGACCGTAATAGTTTGAAATCCAATTTTGGATAAATCCCTTACGCAAAGCACTTACTATGATTTAATTATGTTTTGCTCTTACTGTCTGCCCTCACTATTATTTTTCATTTTTTGTAGCTTATTCCTCCTTTGCCTACAAATGATTATCAAGCTATTTTATTAAAAATGTATACATCAACTCACTAATTATTAAAGACTCCACATATACTTTGTAAATTTTAAGACATTACAGTAGACACAGTTTCAGAAAATTTTTCGGGAACTTTTATGAACATTTTAGAAGTCTTATTTTATCACAGATATATCGGGCTGACACACTCTCAGTCATGGATATCTGCGATGATAAAATGTGTATATTATTTCCACAAACATGCCAAAGTTGACGTAGAAATACGGATCGGTATAAATGCAGGTATGGAGGGTGGTGGCACTTAGTTCACTTGGCCTGCTGCATAAAAAACATAACCTAAGTGGCTTCTAAATGATAAACTTTATTTCCCACAGTTCTAGAGGAAAAGAACTCCAAACTCAAACCACAATGGATTTATCATTGACAGCCAGACTTCCTGCCTCAGAGAACTCCTCTGGCTTTAGTGTGCGGGCACTGATCCTGCATCTACTCACTTGGCAGAGCTCGCGTCCTCCTCTGTCCGATGAGTGGGGCCAGGGTGTCGCAAAGGGGGTCTTGCGGGGTATAAACACCTATTCCACTGGAGAATCGATCAGGCTTTTGGGCCAAACCTTCCAGGTCTCCTCTTCCGCGGGTCTGTGGCGTGATCCTGTGTCTGCCCTCCCTTCCGTCTGGGCGAGGCACCACCCATATTTGGGCTGATGAGTTTGATCAGAAGTAGTATGGGCTCCTTGAGGGAAGAACCCCGAGGTGCTGGCAGGGAAATCTCCAGAGCTTCCTTCTTTTTGGATACGGATGTCGGCAGTGGTCTATCGCGGGGTCCAGCAAGACGAAAGTGAGGAAGGCAGACCCCTGGGCCTGTGGTGGACTCAGCTCCTGACAAGAGTAAGTGTGCTATGGTAACCCTTGAGATCCGGGGAAGTGTGCAAACCGTGTGTCGGGCCAGTTCGCTTCACAACCCTTTAATAACATCGGTGGTGTTGCCAAGGGAAATGGAATCCAGTGAATGCATTCTCCACTTGAACATTGTATTGAGTCATTGAGAATCACAACTGAGAAATTCTTTCTTATAAGTAATGGCGTATTTCATCCAAGTATGGTTTATCTATTTTAAAACTATATATAATTACATTTAGGTTTGCAATGAACTTCCACATTTTAGTAATATTTTTAACAAGATAACTTTTGTAAATTCAGGATGTCTACTTCTCTTAATTCTTGGTAAAATCATAAATTCCTTGTGCTGTAATTGGTTATATTAAAGATTAAATTCAGAATATCTTGGGGCCAGGGATTTAGCTCAGTGGTGCCACGGCCTGCCTCACAAGCATAAGGACCAGAATTTGATCCCTGGTACAAAAATAAATAAATAAATAAAAATAAGAATTTATTGAAGAAAAACTATTTTTCTTAGATCGATACTTACTTGAAGATATGTAACTTTTGTCTGTTCTGCACTAGATGTGCACAGTTACCCAGGTAACTAAAACAGTTCTGTTCAAGTTGGGATGGGATTACAGCAGAAAGAGCTCATGTCTGACTTTCTGGAGTAGGAAGTCAAATTCATTATTTGCCAACTATGTGACCCTGGGCAATTACTTAACCTTATTAGTATGCAGTCCTTCTCCTTAATACGACAAAAACAAGAAGCACCTATCTCATGGATTATCATAAGAATTCATGGTGACAAAACAGATAGAATACTTAATACTATGTTATCGCCTCTCTCCTCCCCTGCCCCTATGGGACTCTCATGCACTGGGAAATGAACAAGTCTGTAGTGTTTTATTTGACTCCTTAATTAATATCTACAAGATGTTAATACTAGCACATAGATCATTTGAAAAGTTATGAATACATTGAATAAAAACATTTGTGAATATCCACCCTGCCTTAGATGTCCTACAAGAAATAAATGATAACCTTTGGGGTTACGTTTTCCACTAACAGAAAGTAAATGTATTTCAACTTGATCAAAATATATGAGCAAGCCAAGTGTAGGGCTGTCAATAAAAAATCTAAAGAAACACACACAGCAGAGGCGACACTGGCACACTGCTGCCCAGCACCCCTACTTCTCTGCTTTGAGCTACAGCCGACTTCCAATGACTGCACGTCTATCTGTGAGCCTGAGGACTTTTGCAAACTTCTTGCACACAAGATATGGATGCAGTCAGGCAAGGTCACTTCTAGGTATGACATGAGAGAATAGCACAGCTCAGAAATTCCTAGCCACTCTGAAGGTGCTTGGGTCTTAGAGCTGTCCTTGCTCCATCTTGGTGGGGGAGAACCGAGAGGGCTGCAGATGTGTACTGACTAAATGACTGATAAGGTCTTTGATGGATTGTTTTTTTTTTCACACTTTTAATTTAGCAAGTAAAACTTTCCATCACAGTTTAAGCTAAAAATTATGACTGAGATAATAGAGGTTTGATTCCAATGCAAGTTAAAGAGGAAAAAGTTGCCGCTCAAATGTCAAGCCAATCTTGTGATCCAAGATGATTAAAACTAAATTGTTTGCTATATGAATCCCGAGGTGCAGCTATATCTCAGCCGGTGACATTTCGCCAGTGACTTCTCATAGCTTGTTAATAATGCATAGCTGTGTCCCCATATAAATTTGCAGTGACAGAAGTGTGGCCATTTGGAGTCCAGCAGTTAATGAGATTTATTCTTGACAGAAAATGCAGATTTGAAAAGTATTTCTAGAAAAATCAAGACTAATGACAGAAGAAACTGTGTACTTAAGCTGAGCGTAGTGACACATTCCTATAATGCCAGCACTTTGGGAGGATGAGGCAAGAGGATCACAATCCCAAGGACAGTAACCATTATTTAGCAGTTAACAGAGTCGTAACGCTCTCTTGGGTGTTGTAAACTGAAATCACTGAACTTTGTGAAGCAATGTTTGTTTTTTTCATATTTTTGTTTGACATAGTTGCTATTTGTCTTACATAAATCAGAAGACTTGTGGGTATTTTCTATGCTCTTAGCTGTTCAGTTCTGCATAGATCATGTAAGTTTCTCATTAAAAGTCAGGGTAACCATGAGTTTATGTCACTACATCCTTCTTCCCTGCTGGAAAGCAGGTATTTTGAACACATGTTTGACTTCACCTGTATCCTTTAATGAATTTTGAATGATTGAATTAACATGTGCAGATATGCATACTGTTTGCAGAAGTTAAAATCCTCATGAATTTATTAAACCATAAATTGAAATTTTATAAAAAATATTGAACGCATAGTCTGAGTATTCAATATCAATCTCCCATTCGTTTGTTCTACTAGAAACAGAGAGTTCTTTTTCAATCATGGCTGTGATATTTGAACCTAAAGACTTGCATACAAATAATATACTGATTACAAAATGTCAGAGTATATACTAAGAAACTGAATTATTAAAGTATAAGAAATGACTCCCTGAGTTATTCATTTTTTAATTTAACATATATAATAAGAATATACATATTCCCAACATTTTCTAATTTATTTAAAGAGGTTTATTCTTTTTCTGAATTTACTACCACTTTCATTTTTTATTAATGTAGTACATACTTATGAAAATGTCAAAAATTAAAAATATCAAACAAATGAAACAGCTGAACCACATGAGACTGCCCTGTTTATAAATCAGACATGGTCAAACTCTAACAGTGTCTCTTGAGTCCACCTAACTAGATTCCCAGGACAGAGAGATGCTGTTCAGTGTTGCACTTCTGTCCACATGAGTGTGGAACCGTAGACAATCGTAGGCTGCCATAACGAAGTGTCAGAAGTCGGTGGCTTGAACGACACAAGCGACACAGTCGCCATCACGGGGCCGCCTGGAAACCAAGGCGCTTTCAGAGATGGCCGGCGCCAGGATGGTGGCTTCCTTCCTCCACATCGTCTTCTGCTCGTGTCTACCTTTGAGTAATTTCATCACTTTTCTAAGGGCCCTACTCACATCAAATTAGAGCCAACTTTCATGACCCCAAGTTAGGGACATCTGCAAAGAGCCTGCTACCAGGTCAGGCCCTCCTGCGTGACGGGGATGTAGAACTTCAGATACCTCCTTTGAGAGGTGCCACTCGGCTTTTACTAGCGTGAAGCACACAACTAGAAGAATGTGTGCAGAACGCGCGCCTACACACTCACATGGCCTTTGCACGGCTCCCTAGGAGACTCTGTGCGGGCTGTTCACACGTGCGAGGTATCATGCACAGGCCATATTTTGCTTTCCTGTTACTTGTCACAGGATACTTAGGTGCTTTGGAATCGTTTGGTATCATAAACGATACTTCCATGACCAACCGTGGTCTAGTCTTGACACATCAGAGATATTCATTAATCTGGGAGAGTAAAACAGCAGAGATTTTTGTCTCAGAGTTCTTGTGGCCTGGACCTGCAGGCGGGTCGGATTGGGTTTCCGTGGACTGGCATCAGCAGTGATACTGAGCAGCGCTTCCTCTCAGCCCGGCCTCCCCCGGCTTGTTCCTCACAGCTTTCTGAGGCCCCTCGCCGTCTCCCCGCCCCTTCTGCCTACAGTCAGAGACCTCTGCTCACAAAGCGGCCACGTAACACAGTCACCACGTGTGGCCGGGTCATTCACAGCTTTCACCTACACTCAGGGGAGCGAGATCCGGCAGGATGTTGGGGCAACTTAGAATGCCCCACGGAAAACCGTTCTCCATCTTCTGTCTTCACCTTCTGGAGGGTAACCCCGGCACCTGGTATGGGGTTTGAACCCAGGGCCTTTGCACTGCACTGAGCTACATCCTCAGACCCCCCCCCTCTCTCTCATTAGGGCTCACCAGACTCACAGTACGCCTGCCTCAGCCTCCCAGAAAGCGTGAGCCACACTTTTGTAACATCACTGAAGTATACCAATACACTTGGAGTGCCTGCATGGCATGGGTCTCCAGTAACAGAATCTTCAAGTCACCATTAAACAACAGCATGGATAACATACAAAAGATAAGTGATAGGATAAAAAGATGATAAGGCAGTAGCATCTTGTTTGATCTAAATTATAAGTTACTGAGTTAGTTCCAATGTTTGATAGTGTGTTTTCCTTTGTGATACTTATAACCTTACCCACCCTGTTCTTTCCGTTTTCCTCCTTGACATGTGCAAACTCTTAGGATGTTAACATTGCTGAAACTTTCTCCGATAAGTATACATTTTTCATTTGACTAGCAGTTCTCTTTTGCTTTGCACTAATTTTGTTTTCATTCTCCCTGTCTGATTATTTTCATTAATCTATTTTTAAATCTAATAATAGTTGATTTATAAATTTCTTAGGCAAAACAAAACTTTAGATGCACATAAAATATCTGGCTGTATTATTAATATAAATAATTCAGGTAATCAGGCTGTAAAATATCTTTAAACATTTTAGCAATTTTTCTCTGCAAAACATAGACTCCTGGCAAGAGTAATTTATGGTCATTAAGAAAGTTTCTTTTAAATATTTCAATATATCTTATGAACAACAATATTCAATTATGTAATCAGAGTAATTTATAAAAATTGGGAGAGTAAACAATATGCTATTATGATCTAATCTTTAGGCTTTGTTCAAATCTCATTAAATATCCTGGCAAAATTATGTTTTGCAATTCTTTTTTATGATACATTGGTTCTTATTTTTCCCCATTCCTCTGCCCTCCCTATTTACAAAGATTTTGTTTCCATTATTTTCCTTTTCTCATATTTTATACTCATGTGAAATTAATAGGACACACGTGTAAATACCATTTAGTTTCTCTGATATGATAAACTAAAAGCATAAATAAGGATCAAAATTTATAACTGATAGTATATAATAGGAAGAGAAGGTCTAAAGATGTAAGGGAAGTGGGAAGGGTAGGGGAAAGAAAAAATATATTTAGCAATTCTTTCATTCTTTTATTTCTCATCAAAATTACACTCTTTGGTCATATTCATTAATGATATCTTCTAAGCAGTTAATCAGCATTGCTTCTTATTTTATAAACAACATTTTTGGATGAATGTAAGCCATTTTCCTTTTGAATTTTCCTCAATTTTGAATTACCTGACATTTTCACATATTGACTCAGATTCGGTGCTTTGGGGATAAATATGTTAACTTATTATCAGCCAGTATTTAAGCACCTTAACCTATTGTGCTTTGCCTTGTAAATAGTGATTGTTTTAAAATATGCCCTCAGTTATCTCATAATCCCCCAACCAAAAACTGTGTGTCTCCTCCTTTAAACTCAGAAGGATTTGTGATTGCCATAACAAGTGGAATTAGACAGAGGAAGTGCTTCCTTGTTGATCTGGAAAATGTCTCCTAGTTCTCTCAGTCTTCCTGAGTACTCTTAGTCTGTGACTGCCATGCCAGAGAGCAGCTCTGTAAGCAGAGCACAGGAGGATGGGCACGGCGACACAAAAACATTTTTTCTATAGAAGCATTTTTTCTTTAAATCTTTCATTTGCTTATGTGTGCACACATGCACCCACAAACTTAAACATCAGCTCTAGTTTAAGTAAAAGTTTCCCCTCAATAGGCATCAGTAAAACCAGTGCCAGTAAAGAATAGCAAATACCACTTTAAGTAAACTCTCTCAGAAAGAAACAGATAATAAATGAGAAATCACAGTAGTTGAAGCTTTATTTTTTAACTGAGTTTAATGTGAGTATGTAATTTTCTGATTGTGAGAACAATAAATATTCATTTTCAGAATATTTTTTAAATGAGAACCATAATCTTTTCACAATGTGACAAATAGTAGTATAATATCATTAAAATATTGATTTATATCTAATGAATTTGCATGTGACTAAAATCTCTGAATTGGTACATTTATCATATAGTTTATTAAGTTCTAGAGTATGGTACTCATGATGAACATAATGAATGATTCTAAAACAAACCTGCCTTTATTAGGTTAACAGCATTACCATATACAGGTGCATTATAAAACAAGTCAGCTGTCCCTCCCTCCCTCTGCGTGTGTGTGCACGTGTGTGTGTGTGTGTGTGTGTTATAGCTGAATGTCATCCCATTTGAGCTTATGCACTCAAAGACCTTTGAGGGTAACAGGGTTAATTATGTGACACCCAGCCAGACTGGAGCCAGGAGGGGTCTAGTTGGAGCACAGCAGACTGCTCTCTGGAGATTTATGAGGACCCAGCACCCTCTCTGGCTCTGCTGTTCAAGATCTGCTTCCTGGCAGCCATGAGGTGAGCCGCTGGCCTCCTCCAAACCCTTCCACCATCCTTAAAGACCTTTGAGGGTAACAGGGTTAATTATGTGACACCCAGCCAGACTGGAGCCAGGAGGGGTCTAGTTGGAGCACAGCAGACTGCTCTCTGGAGATTTATGAGGACCCAGCACCCTCTCTGGCTCTGCTGTTCAAGATCTGCTTCCTGGCAGCCATGAGGTGAGCCGCTGGCCTCCTCCAAACCCTTCCACCATCCTTCCCTCCCTTGGCACCACCCATCTGCAGACTAAAAATGTGATTCAAAATAAACCTCTCCTTTTTAAGTTGCTGGTGTCTGGCAACTAACACAGTGCTCTCATAACATATATGTGCTGATTCACATATATTTTTTGAAACAATCTTTGATTTGAGAATGATATTACTTGAGGGCATTAAGTTTGAATCTTCTCAGTAATACTGTCTTCTAGGGTTATGCATTATCTGGGAGTATATTTTGTCAAGATACACTTTACTAAGATTTAGTAAAGAAAATGTTCTGAAGAATTTTCATGTTTCGTTTACATGTTGTATAGTACATGTTTTTGAATGAACGGTCTTTTCAGTGCTAGGTTATATAAATATTGCTGCTTTAAATCAGAAATGTTATAGTTATACAACATCTGCAGACTAAAAATGTGATTCAAAATAAACCTCTCCTTTTTAAGTTGCTGGTGTCTGGCAACTAACACAGTGCTCTCATAACATATATGTGCTGATTCACATATATTTTTTGAAACAATCTTTGATTTGAGAATGATATTACTTGAGGGCATTAAGTTTGAATCTTCTCAGTAATACTGTCTTCTAGGGTTATGCATTATCTGGGAGTATATTTTGTCAAGATACACTTTACTAAGATTTAGTAAAGAAAATGTTCTGAAGAATTTTCATGTTTCGTTTACATGTTGTATAGTACATGTTTTTGAATGAACGGTCTTTTCAGTGCTAGGTTATATAAATATTGCTGCTTTAAATCAGAAATGTTATAGTTATACAAGAGCTGGAAAATTAGAAAAAATTGTATTTTTACATCTTTGTTGCCATCATCCTTGATGTTCCATGCACTAGTCATTTTTCACTTAAAAATTTTGTAATAAGCTTTATAAATCTTCTCAGTAATACTGTCTTCTAGGGTTATGCATTATCTGGGAGTATATTTTGTCAAGATACACTTTACTAAGATTTAGTAAAGAAAATGTTCTGAAGAATTTTCATGTTTCGTTTACATGTTGTATAGTACATGTTTTTGAATGAACGGTCTTTTCAGTGCTAGGTTATATAAATATTGCTGCTTTAAATCAGAAATGTTATAGTTATACAAGAGCTGGAAAATTAGAAAAAATTGTATTTTTACATCTTTGTTGCCATCATCCTTGATGTTCCATGCACTAGTCATTTTTCACTTAAAAATTTTGTAATAAGCTTTATAAAGTACTGTAAATGTACAATAGTGTAGCACATCATGTGTTATTACCATTACTACGTTTATAAGGAATTAGACAATTCAAAGCTTATAAAGAATTGTTCTCACACCTATTTTGATATTGACTAATGAATATTTTACTGTAATTGTTAGATATTCAAACACATCATACGCAATTTAACAAAAGCAATAATATATTCAAATGTTATATTGTGATGGTTAAGGAGTAACAAGTTCTGCTCCTTTGAAATGTTTTAAGGGCATGACAATAAGAGTTTACCTTATTCATCTCAACATTGGGGCTTTTATATATAATATGGAATCCCATCTATAGATAGTTATAGGTAGGAAGGATATGTGATGTTTATGAAGACCATACCACTAGTAATCTTCAGAGGTCTTATTCCATATGATCTTTATCTACTTCTCTCATGTAATCTTAACATCACAGTCTGCTGTCTCCTTTTTCCCATAAAATTAAATCATGTTCTCCTGGAGGTCTCCCTATGGAGTCAGTCTTAGATGTATGATTACATAGAGAGCTGATGTTCCCAGAGAGAAGGCAGTGTTGTAATTTGTCTAAAGTAGCTTGACTTTGAGTTGTTAAGCACACCATTGAAATCTTAATGCCTCTTTGTTATTTGTTGATTCAAACACAAAACTGCTCTGGTGTCTAGTTTTTGATGTTTCATTGCTCAGATAATGATGTGTTCATTAAAAATCTCGTAATTGTTTAGTGTTGAGCCTGGGCTTAAGCAGTGAGATAGACCTAAAACTTTCCATTAGTTGGGTGACAAAGAGAAATTGTAAATGAAATTTATCCCTAAAGAAATTCAGCTACTTTTTGAAGGCTAGTTGATGTAAAATAATAGTGCTCTGATGAATAGGATGCTAAGTGATTATTTCTAGTTGTTTGCCCACTGAATGTAATTAGGGATTTAAGAAACAACACTAAAGCTGTACATAGCAAATAACTACTAATAGAAGAGTTTAGACAGCTGACATGCAGGCGCTGCTTCCTATGTCCTTATAGAACTTGGCCCAGTCCAATAAGTTTGTATTTGATTGAGAGCTATTTGGCTCAATTAAATGGTTGTCCTAAGAGTGAGAATATGATATCAAATCATATTAAAGTTAGCAGTGACACCCAGGAGAGGCAGGACTACCCTGTCATCCATTAGTTGGGCTAAGGTCAGACATTTTCATATATTTACAGAGTTTCCATGGTCACCATTCCTTCAGAGTATCATATTATAATGTTCTGCTACTTTTTGGATATCTAAATGATGAATGATAAGTAGAAACTTCCAAGATTTATAGCTTTGTAGTAATTCTTGCAACTATAGTTTCTCTGTCTAGAACATATACATTTCTAAAAGGCATATTAAAATGTAAAATATATATATGCTCACATTCTAATAGTGATTCTCTCTCACAGTAGAAATTATCTCATTTGCTATTATTTTATTTTTCACATTCTCTTATCCATCCTAGTTATTTTAAATCATAGCATGACAAAAATTGTGTTGTAAGACTCAGTCAGCTACATGTAGAATGAAAATGTAACTATTAAATTAATTGCAATATATGTAGAAATTTTATAGCTCATTATTATGGCTTCTATGTTGATTCCCACCTAAATCCTCATGCAGTTCTAAGTGGGGAGTTTTGCAGGTGGCTGTGTTAGAATGAATGAACGTGGATTACTGGTGTGATACTGGCATTAAGAATGCTGATAATCGAAGCTCCACCCTGGGTGTGGGTGGTACCAATCAATAGGCTTGTAGCCTGGATGGAATATAAACAGGCAGAAAGAGGGCAGGCTGCTGCTGCTGTTGCTGCTGCTTGCTGCCTTCTGCCTGGCACACCATGAACTGTTTCTTTTCCATGATGCCCCTCTGCCATTATTCCTTGCCCTGGATCCAGCTGACTATGAAGTGAAACTTGTACAAACTGTGGGCTGAAATAAATCTTTTCTCCTGTAACTTTTGGGTGTTGGGTATTTTGTCTCAGCAATCATAAAAGTAACTAAGACACTGATAAAACTTTAATGTTTCTTTAGGGTGATAATTTCAGGCAGAGCTGGATCTAGGGACAACTTAGTTCAAAGCCTACTTTCCTATTTTTCTGTTTTTATTTTCTCCTCTCTAAATACTGGTTTATTTAAAGATGGAATCTCTACAAATGATGGGGGAAAGAAAATTGCTGCTAAAAATTTAACTCTAATTTCTCAGGCTTCAGAATAAAAATTAGATCAACTCATAAGATGTACTTGATATAACTTCAGTCCAATTTTCCACTCCAAAGCAAATACACACACACACACACACAGACACAGATTGTGTGTGTGTGTGTGTGTGTGTGTAATTTGTTCTGTATGAACACGTTTCTACCACATACACCTGTTGGAGCTATGTGCTGGATACCTTTGTTAACATCACACTGTCTCAACCCCACCCTGTTTCTTCACTTCCCCACACCTGGCCAAAGACCACAGGGCACTTCCTTAGGTAAAAGGATGCTAAGCATCAGAGTAGCTTCCATTCTTGATGAGTAGTAAGACCACTCGTGTGAGTTTGCTGATGAGGTTCTGGTCTGTGCCTGTGGTTGATCTGGACTAATCAAATGTAACATCTCCTTTAACTGTCCAATCCCCACAGATATGGATGCAAATTTAGGGTTCATTTAGGGTTAATTTATTATTTCTGCAAAGAAGGGAAAAACTATACATGTTAGAATGAATCATGTACAAAACTATGAAGACAAGGTCCAGGAGGTCCACAGTGCTGGGCACGCTGTGAGCATCGGGGGAGCTGCTTTCTTGGTTTCCTGGTGGTCCACAGCCATTCTCCAAGTCCCACTGGGCCTGTGCACAGATGGAGTGGGAATTGAAAGGACTTTGTGCAGGGCGTGTCACCCCTCCTCTCCCAGTTCCTGGAGGCCCCAGGCAGCCGGTCCCACCAGCGGGAGAATCCCCGGTGTGCGATGGGGATGCCCTTGGACAACAGTGTTTATCGCGAGATCTGCGAAGGGCAATCCGTTGTCCCGTGCTCAGTCCCCACGCACAGTAGAATATGTCACAAAATGCCAAGGCAAGTGGAGCGCGCACCGACTGTAAGCATAAGAAAATATGTGCGTACAACCAAGGAGAGATGCGGACCGACGCATTCAAACAGCTATCGTAATTTGTTAAAATATATTTCTGTGTGTTTAAAGAAAACTATAAACATGAAAATCTTACCAAGACAAGAGTTAAATACAAGCACATAATACGTGATATCATCGGCTACTGTGCTTTTGTGTTTCTAAGTGACAATACCAATAACAGACTGAGAGAAGCACAAGCAGGAGGAATTATTTTTCCATGAAAACTGCAAAATATTGCTGGTTCCAGTTTGCTTAGCTGGTGTACTAATGGTACCACGTGGGCAGGATCCATCCTATGCATTTCAGTCTCCACAGCCTGTCTGCATTCCTTTGTGGGGTTTTTTTTTGGGGGGGGTGGCATGGTTGGAGTAGCTCTTTTTCTCAGTTTTTGTGCAGCGTTTAAAAGTTAACTTTTCAAAGGCAGTGTGAGCGTGTGCCTGTGCGCGTGTGCGCCACACTCGCTGTGGCCTAAGGACCCTGCAGTCTCCGCCCTGCCTGGTACCAACCGGGAAGAGGTCACTTTGGAGTAATGTGCTCCACCCGAGTAGGTTGCCTTTCGTTTTGCTTCAGTGTTTTCCATAGAGTAAAGACGGAGAGATATTCTAAACGGCTCAGGCTTCTGACAAACGGTGGTGATATTAAGAGGAGGGAGGGACAAGAAAAGCTTTTTAAAATTTTCCCCTCATCTGGAAGTCTAATGATGACTCCTTTTTCTGTACTTGGTAAGGATTAGCGGCTGCTGCACAAAAGCCTTGCTTGCAGGGGTTGCGAATGCGCCAGAGCCTCTCTCACTGAACCCGTGGCTGCAGAGGACGCGCTGTTGCAGGTGGTTGGACCTTTACAACTGGGGCTTCGCGGGAGAGCATTGGCCACATAGTGCGCGACTTCCGGGATAGCAGGGTGGGGCATCTGCTCTGCTCCTTGGTTCCCAGCTGCTCCTTGCATGCTGTGCTCTCCTCTCAGACTCAGAGAAACAAGGGCACATTTCCATGGTGTGTGCTCTCTGGGACTGTTCGCCAAAACAAACCTTTCCTTTCAAAACCTAGTTATCTCAAGTTCTTTGTCACAGCCACAGAAAGCTGACTCACACAGCCTCGATATAATGTCTTTTCATTAAAAATATGCTGAGGCTTTTCAATTTATGGTGTGTTCTTCTAACAACTAAGCTTCCATTCCACTTTGGGGATTGTGTAGCAAAAACTAGGAGAAATATTTGTACAGTGTTAATGAGTAAAACTAAAGAAATGCTGCTGAACTGACTAAAAAAAGAGATTTTTATTTACACGTGCTTGAAAACATGTATGAAGATTCTGAAAATGGTCATTTTGGCAATTGCTTTAAAGGTCTTTGGTACGTTTTTAATATCCTTTTACTTCAAAACTCATGTCCTCCTTTTCCTTCATGGGACTGCATTCCTAGAATTGTTCCCGTTGTTATCCAAGGCTAGACTGATTGTGCTTTATAGATAAAAAGTGTGCATTATGAGATGAAGTTTGTCTCCTCACACCTTATTTGTTGAGATCTTAATTGTCTGAACCTTTAATATAACTGTGTTTGGGGATCAGATCTTGAAAGAGAAAATAAAGCTAAAATCAAGTCATCTGGGTAGGCCCTGACACCCTGTGACAGGAATCCTTAAAAGGGAAAGTTTGGGGGCAGATTCACAGAACAAATACCACATAAATATTCAGGAAGTAAGTGGTTCTCTGAAAGGCAAGAAGAGAGACCAGAGAAGAAATTAGTTCTCCTCACACCTTGAGCTTGGGTGTCTGGGCTCAAGGAGTATGAGAAAATAAGTTGTTTTTCAAGCCATGGAGTTTGTAGTTCTTTGTTGAGGAAATCCCTAGAAAACTGAAAGGGAAGAGACTAAACAAAACAAAAAAAAAGATGAGATTACTGAACCAATCAAGAGACTGTTAACAACACGAAAATCATCAGAGACAGAATAGGTGGCTTAAATGTTAACAAAGTGATAGTATAAATAATTTGGTAGGGAAGTAGGAAATACCTGAATTAGGTTCTTTTTATTTATGTTTTTGTTCTTTTTTTTTTTTTTTTTTTTTTTTTTAGCCATGGTCTCACTATGGAGTTGAAACTTAGCAGGAACTCACTGTATAGCCCAGGGTGGTGTCAAATTCACAGCGATCCTCCTGCCCCAGCCTCCCGAGTGCTGGAATTACAGGCATGCACCACCATGCTCAGCCTGAATTAGGTTCTTAATACCCTTAAAACCCTAGGGAAAAGGACACATGTTTAGGGAAAATTGTTTGAAAGTCATTGTATTGTATTATTTTTAGGCTGGGGCTTTAAATGCCCCACTGTGAGATCTTTTTGTAGCAGATGATGTCAAAAAATACTCTTTTAGCCTAGGGTAAAGAGAGTTTAAAAACAGTAAGGCTAGATGGCTTATTCTTTCTAGAGCTACTCCAAAGAATTAATATAGATAAATTTTAGAGATAAAAAGAATATGTAAAATGCAGTGAAGTTCTTTGAACCAAATTAAGAATTTTGTCTTTCTTTTATGGTGGTAACCAGGTGCATGACATTTTACATATATTAGTAAATAATTACTATTACATTATATATATAATGTATTCATTGATTTTAACTAATTATTAATTTATAATTTGCACATTATATTATAAACACAATCAGGGCCAGGGATTTAGCTCAGTGGTTTTGTTGCCTGACTCTCAAGTGGAAGGTCCCAAGTCCAATCCCTGGTTAAAAAAAAAAAAAAAAAAAAAAAAAAAAAAAAAAAAAATAAAAAAACACATGTTATATATTATATAGAGATTATATTTAGGGGTATTTAGATGGTTTAATTATAGCTTCCTTAAGGAAACCACATATTGCTATAATGAAGTACTGTTAGCAGAAAATGGTAAAACGTTCATTTCTTTCCAGGCATGGCTCAGAAGGTCTATAATCTCCCAAATTTGTCTATACCAAGCATGAACACTTTGTGTCTGCTGTGCTTTCATAAGCTGAGTGACTTATTTCCCTAGGCATTAAGTGGCCTGCTATCCTGTGAAGGACAGGCCTGCTGTGTCACTTGCATAACGCTGCCATTTGTTTCTGTCAGGCTCTCTTCCATTCCCCTGCCTGCACCCCCCATGGCGTGGCCTTTTAGGGGCTCCAGATGGGGGGAGACTCTACCCCTCTGCGGTGACCCCTGCACCCTTCAGCCTCCCAGGTGATGGTCACAGTGCCTCTCTGCCTCAGGGGGAAGAGGATTGGTCTGGCCCGTGGCTATGGGACTCTAGGGACTCCAAGGCGGCTGGCATCCTGTTTCCCTGGTTTTTATTCTTCAGGGTCCCTGCTCCCCTCCCCCTGCTGGGTCGTGCGAGCTGCTTAGCGGGAGAGCCCCTCTCTGCCTGGCAGGAACTGCCCACTGGTGCTTCTGGACATGGACAACTGAATTTCCTCATCCAGCTCCACTGGACCGGGCTTTAAGTCATTTGTAGATGGTCATGAATTCATGGCTGAAAGTATCCTGTTCTTATTGAAATCCACGACATGGGAAAAATCATGTTCTCAGGAACCTGGGGACAAATAATTAATATAACGCATGGATAAAAATACCGAAAATTTACCTTTGTATTTTATAAATAATTTTATGAAAATTATTTTAATATATGAGCAGACGTGTGTATGGAGCTTATGTTTTATAATGTGGTATGAAATCTTATCACAAGTTATCAGTAAACATGAAAAAATATTTTCTGGCATAGTTATTTCACAGGTGCAAGTGTTAGAGAGTTCATTACCTGTTTCTCACTAAACTCTTAGAGAAAAGCTAAAACAAATAATTAATATAATGCATGGATAAAAATACGGAAAATTTACCTTTGTATTTTATAAATAATTTTATGAAAATTATTTTAATATATGAGCAGATGTGTGTATGGAGCTTATGTTTTATAATGTGGTATGAAATCTTATTACAAGTTATCAGTAAACATGAAAAAATATTTTCTGGCATAGTTATTTCACAGGTGCAAGTGTTAGAGAGTTCATTACCTGTTTCTCACTAAACTCTTAGAGAAAAGCTAACTCTACTGTGTAAACCAACATTTGTGATTGGAACTTGAGTTTGTTCTTTCCTCCACAAAGTTATTTTTTCTAATAGCAAAATATCACTTTGAACTAGTGATTGTCTGGAACTATCATTGTACAAAATATGTGAAGGTCTGAATGATATTTTAATAAGCGTAAATGAAGGTATGCATGATCTTGAAAGTTGTAAATTACATTGATATGAACAATACCAAAAGAATTTTTGAGTTGATTTTATGCATTGATTTGTTAATTATTAACTCATTTAAACTCATGAGTGGCCAGGTTTTTTTTAATTATTTTTTTTTCCATAGAAAAGAAAAAAACTCCTATTTGTTATTTTTTGGGGAATTATCCAGTATATTGGACTATTAGTGACATAATTAGGTAAAGTTAAAAGGATTTAAGAATGGTTGATTTTCTGCTGAACCATGGTTTAAATTATATATAATATGTATTAAAAGTTAGCCTAAGCTACACTTCAGAAATAGTAATTATTTAGAAAGAAGTAGAGTGTACGAGCATCTATTTCATGGCTTTGTCTTTTGAGAACATGATAGAAGAAAGCGGTGCTATGATTTGATTTTCCATTTTGTGTCATCGTACATCTAAAAAGAAGGAAACCATAGAAGGGCGAAAAGGTTCAGAATACGTGTTATAGCATTAGGTAAGTCCAAGAGATTTTCCCTCGTCTATCATTTAATGATATATGTTTCAAATTATACACTTGAAAAATTGATTAAGAAATTTTAAAATCACATTTTAATATTAATCTCAATGCAGGCATGCCTCATAACCAAGTTCTTTCCACCTACCAAAGAACCGGAGATCAGTCCCTTCGTAACTGACAGAAAGTACAATGCAAATTCAAAGGAAATCAAGAAGAGAAATTAAGATCTTGTCAAAGGCTCAGGGACTTGTGAAATTGGAAAAAGTTCTGTTACAGATTTGTTTTTGTGATACACTATTGCCAGTGAAGATAAGACAAATTGAAACTGATTAATATTGAACAAGAGAAAATCAGCAGGATTGATTAGATAGGAGGCCATTGAAGTGATAATGATTTGTATGTAAAAGACCAAGAAAGACACTTTGAAAAACTGAGGGAGCTACAAGGATACTTTCATGAATATGCAATTTGTCAAAGAAAAGTGGGGAAAGCAATAAAATAGTAGGAGTGTGCTGGGGCTGGAGGCCGTGACAGACACAACAATAGCTCAATTTCAAATGTGCGCATGTGAAGACAGAGGCAACCCTTAATATGCACCTCAGAGTTGTTTTTAAGATTCAAGAAAATATCTTTATCTTATACTATGTAATGTGAAATTCTAAGCTCTTTCTTAGCTTTTTCTTTTTAAAGTTATTTTGGATTTTTTCATCAATTTTCCCGATAGACTCTATTAAATCTGTGTGTGTGTGTGTGTGTGTGTTAGAGAGCAAGAGAGAGGGAGGAGAGAGAGACCTGCGCAGACATAGACATGAGTACTAGTGGTCTTGTGTTGCATATATATTGAAATAACATCCATTTCATAAAATGTAGAACATTAAACATATATACCACCATTCCTCCTTTACTCACTTTTATATTATTCTGCAAAAAAACAGAAGTAGAATAAAACTGTCTTTTTTTCTGTGAAAAGATTTTATGTAGCAACAATGAATCCAGATAGTCAAATTTCCACAAATGATAAAATAGCAAATGCAATGCTATAAGGCACAGAGTAGGAGCTGAACATGGTTATTGAAAGGAATCAATTGTCCCATGATGAGGGGTTGTTCATGGTGAACTATCTAGGAACTGTTTAATGAAGAACAGGTTCAAGAGATGGGAGTTTTCCCATGGAAGTGGAAAACTTTGGTGACAAAATATAAGGTATTTACAAATGCACACAAATAAATTAGATCGCCCAAGGGTCCATTTGCATGAATCTACTGGGCGTTCTGCTGCTCAGTTCAGACAGAAACCAGGACTTGGCAGTATTCAGCTCCCTGGATATTAGCAGCCCTTGTCTTTGGTGCCAAAGGAGAGACACGCAAGCCTTACTGTTACAAGGTGACCTTTGAGTGCAAGTACTCCTTACTTCTGAGTCTACAGCTCTTAGCATTACGCCTCTCTGTGGAATATTTGCAGCTGTTGGTGCCCAGCTGCCCATCTGCTCCTCAGCAGCAAGAACTTGTAGCCCTGTACGGCTTGATTGCCAGTAGTGCTACGAGCTCTTCCTTCATACAACCAACTCGGCCCACTTTGCTTGAGATAAGCATCACAAGGAGGCAACAGGAAACCTAAGTAAGGCTCTGCTGGGGCCCTTGCTGCAGTGCAGGGGGAGAGTGGACGGGAGAGAGGCCAGAGATCTGGGAAGGAGCACTGCTTACATAGAGAAGGAGTTGGTCTATGTGTTCACAGTGTCTCAAACCTATCTGGAAATTCCCAAGCTGTGTCCAAGCGGTGCGGTCATGTGGCAAGGTAGCAGAGTGGCTACTGAATGGCTGTCTGAGTAGGGCTGTGGGTGAAGCCTGGTGCAGCCAAGGTGCACGAGCCCTGGAG
>NW_022900939.1:45009050-45029243 GCF_012274545.1 Fukomys damarensis
TTTCTTTTAAATCTCAAACATTTCAAAGGCAAATAAGAATTGGCAAGTGTGTATAATTTGAAGTACTACTAAAATTAAATGGTTGGACATCTAAACTAAAATGGGAAAAGGTCTCTGAGTAGAATTCGTTACGTGGGTTGGAAATTTGTTTTTTTAATGCTTCTTATTTCTCACCAAGTTATATGATGCCAGAAACGATTTTACATGTTTCATATGTTGTCTGAGAATTACTCTTATATGCCTCATAATTTAACTTGATAAATGAACCCAGTGGCATTTAGTGTGGTGGAATTCATACGCCTCTCCATCAATGGAATGATCATGCAAAATATAGTTACGATTTCCTTCAAGGAAGACAGGTGAAGAAACTAATAGCAGGCAAATACAGTAATGGTGCTCTGATAAATATGAATATAAAAATAGTCATGTCAAAGGTCCCAAAGTATCAGTACCATACTGAAGTAAAAAGAGGGTGATTCACAGCTTTTTATGTGGAAGTATGCAGGCCAGGAGGTTAACAAAATAGGTACAAAGTGAACTAAATGGTTACTTTTGCAACTTACCCATAAGAGATACAGAGGCAGCATCGTCCAGGGTGAAGAATGACAAGGTCGTTTTCTTGTGTCCACAATACTTACATATACACCACGCACTTTCTTAGATGCCTTCCGGACCTTCCGGTCAATCTTGTGAAGTTAAAACACGCGAGAGCTCCTCACCGCCACATGAGCATGGTGCAAGGTGTGACTGTCATGGCAGCGTGTGCTTTTGCAAATATCAACAAGGTAAAAATGAACCATTCTTAAACATAATAAATATGTAGTGCATCAATTCTAAAACATGTGTTTATATGTGGACAAGGATGTATACTACAGATTTTAAAATCAACTCCGTCGGTAGTTTTGTTTACTATCAATCCAGTTCTAAGCAGTGAAGGAAGCAATTGTTTAGGCCACCACAGGAAAACCTAAGTACTTACAGTATCAATCCATCTCACTTCATGGATTTGCTGCATTTACGCAGGCTTCAGACTGCTAATCTTTGTGATACTTATGCCTAGTTCCAGTAAGTCCTTTATAAATGCTAGTTGTTAATTGATATTAAAAATATTTCTTCCAACAATTTTTGACATAGAGGAGGATGAGCTGCTTTTGTTGAAGGAATAGTTGCTGCTGTGGTCAGAATCTTTTGTCCCCCTAAAATTCATATACTGTAAAGGAATCAAAGATATAATAGTATTAAAGATTGGATTTGGAGGAGATGACCAAGTCAGGAGGGTGGAACCCTCACAAATAGGATTAGTGGCCTCACAAAGAGACTTTGGCCCCTTCTGCTCAGTGAGGACAGGGTCAGGCCACACCTAAGCATCACACAGCAGATCCTCCAAATACTCAATGTGCCTGCCCATAGAACTTGGACATTCCAGCCCCCAGAACTGTGAGAAATGAAGTTTATAAGCCCGTGAGGATACAGGGTTTTAACAAAGCATCCCTGAATGAATTAAGGAAGTTATTCACACATAATTAAGGTTCCTTTGGTCATTTTTACCTTTGTTCACATTCTCCGTAACTCTACATTGACGAACAGTTTGTTTCCACGAGCTTTTCTCTCTTCCCTTTACTGCTCTACATTTGCAGACTCACTGCTGTCTTTCTGTGTCTTCTATCACTGGTGTTCAACATTTGCTGATGTCCAGCCAGAGGGGACGTAGGATTACTGAATTTCCTTGAGCAGCAGGAATCTCTCAAGAATATACATGCAGAATATTCTCAGCCTCTAAAAATAATTTTCACTCTTTACAGACCTCCCCCACTAACAATTTCAGATAGTTTGTAGATGCCTAAGAGTTCTAAAATTCTTGTTACTAGGTCCACTCTTTTGAGGCAGAAAAAGCCATGTGGCCGTTGGGGTATGAGGGCTTGTAGGATCTATGTGCAGTCATAGGTAGTGGTGTGTGTACCAGTTCAGTGACACCCACATGATGTTCGCAGTTTAGCAGCTACTGAAAACCCAGCTCTTCTCTTTTGAACTCTCATTATTAGTACTAGATTTTATTTGGTCATGCAAAAAACATCTAGAGATCATTTTATCTGAGTCTTTGAAATCTCCACCTGGTACATTAGACTATCACTTTTGCCAGTAGAAGAGGTGAATAAAAGTTAATTTTCTGATAGAAGGAATACATGTCATGCCCATATTTTGGCCTATTTCAAGCAGAAATATATTGCAAGTGCAAGGTCCTGAGTTTGATACCCAGTACCAAAAAAGAATTTTTTTTTTTTAAATAGGGCCAGGGATGTAGCTCAGTGGTTCTGCTTCCTGCCTCACAAGTGCAAGGACCCGAGTTCGAGCTCCAGTACTAAAAAAAAAAGTGCAAACATTTAAAACCTTACGACTGTTACCATAAAACAGTGGGAAAAGTCTTACAAAAACAGGAAGTAAAATATCTACGCACATTCTATGATTTTTTGGTACCAGGGATTGAACTCAGGTCCTTGCACTTGCAAGGCAGGCAGTGGAATCACTGAGCTAAATTCCCAGCCCTGCACATTCTATTCTTACTGTAGAAATACATGTCTTATAATTGCTCATTTCGCTGATGTTCATGTTTATAAAGATCTTACTATTGTGAGATTAGTTTTGGTGCTGTAAATTCAGGTCCGATTTCCGCTGGGTTCACGTAGAACTTTGGGGCCGTCTGAGCTGCAGTGGCTCAGGGTGAAGTTCACAGGAATGCTGCGCAGAGCTGTGCCTGGAAGGCAGGAGACCTGGGAGTGATGTTCCCTGGTATTGGGAGGTGTCAGGAGTTGTGGGTACTTTTAAGTCTTAGACGTTTCACAGCTTAACTCAGGAGAAAAATCCCAGTGAGCAACAAAAGAAACAAGTAATTCCTGGACATTGCCGTGGATGCCCTTCCAGGCCAGTGCCCGCTCCAGAGGGCCTCATTAGCTATGGTTCTTCTTCAAGCAACCCGCCTCCCTAGCAGTTACGAGGAGCACAGTGATCTTGCTTCTGCAGGCTACCTTTCATCCGTCCTCATTCTCTGTCAGGGCGCTATGCAGCCAGGGGAGTTTACACCTACAGGAAAATCCACTGTCTGCCCACAATTCTATAGTGTCCACAGATCCATGGAACAATGGAACCACTCCCAAGCCCGTCAAGAAGTCCTACGTCCTGCAGCATGCTCCTGCTGCACCTTTGTAGTCTACCAGCCCTCAACCCCCAAAGAAATGACTTTGACAGAATCATATATTCATCATTTTTCCCTTAAAAATCAGACAACTATTTTACATGTGTTCAGAATCTTGAATGCTGAGAGACTTTGACATATGTGTGCCTAGGTAATAAAGATACTTATAACAACAATAGCAAGACTAGTACAGGCACCGTATTATGTCATGTTACTGACTCATTTAATGTATCTCACCTGCAGGATCTCATTTATCAGTCTCTGATCAGTGAGTAATCTCCCACATACTCGCAGAGCTGGGAGTCACATCCAGGAACGATGGCCCAAGCACTGTCTTCTCTTCTGTCCCCAAAGTGTATCACCAGATAACAATTTGACATAAATCCTCAGTCATGCAAGATGGATAAAGTCTGAAGATCGGCCTCGTGTCAGAAGTATTTATACAGTGAAAAGTTTGTTAAAGGGTAAGGCTCCTGTCCAAGGTGTTGACTGATAGGTTCTAAGTGACAACCACAAAACATAGTCTTTTCTAATAAGACCATCAGCGTGTTCCAACATGGTATGGATTCTAGTCACTGTGAAAGTTCTGCAGGGAGGTCTCCCACCCAGATCTGTCTGAATTTTCCCTTTAAAGGCTTCCAGGAGCAAAAACTTAAAACTTCCCACTGCTCTGAGTCCTTCACAGGAATCTGCCTTCTCCCAGATGCGGCAGGAAGATTCCAAGGCGGATCGACTTGGGCTGTCCCTGCTCATTTCTCCTAATCAGCCGTTCCAATAAAAAGTCTTCAATAATACTGATCATTTTTTAATTTTTGTCTAAATCATGCACTTTTGCTTAACTTCCCTGACCCTGACTATAAATCTAGCTTAACTAGCCATTATTCTGTCTTTGAATACAACATGAAAAATGATTGCTCTTGTCTGTTTCCTGTGTTGTGGAAATCTTTCTTAACTTCACATCATGTTGCCAGTTTTCAAAATTTTCCCAACCTCATCTGATGCTGATTTTTCCCTTCATTGCTGTGACCCTGAGTGACTCTTCTATGGTGTTGTACATTTTGTAATTTCATCTTTATTCTCTTTTCCTCTCCTTTGTATGCCAAAACAAAATCTGTGACTCTGTGTTCCTGCAACATTCTGAACAGAACACAATTTGAAAATTCAATGCTACTTTCGCACTTGATGCATCTGTAAAACACACTAATTTGGAGTGCATGCACATGGATTAGAA
Source organism: Fukomys damarensis (assembly GCF_012274545.1). Lineage (NCBI taxonomy): Eukaryota > Metazoa > Chordata > Mammalia > Rodentia > Bathyergidae > Fukomys > Fukomys damarensis. The sequence continues at coordinate 45,013,472 of NW_022900939.1, forward strand.
GAGACCTAAAATATTATTAAGGTTCTGTACCACTTAGTCTTAGGAGAGAAGCTGAGTCATAATGGGTCCTCACGACATTCGAAGCTCATACTGAAATGTCGCTGTTGGCTTTCGGTGTCAGCCAGCATTGGGTAGTCACTGGCAGGGCAGGGTCAGCATAAGGCCCAACTGCTCTGAGCAGCAGAGCTTACACTATGTCCCTCTCCAAGCCAGCGAGTCCCGGGGCTGGGCAGGCCGGATTCCTGACCTCATCCTCACATGTGCACATGAGCAGCATGCTGGACAGTCCTGGTCAGAGTTCATCCTTAGTCTGTGAACTCACTTCTGTCGCAGTAGGAACACGAGTATCTGAGTTGTGTTTGCAGAGATCACAAGGCAATGCTTTTGTTTTTGTGTAAGTGCTCTTATATGTCGTGATCCCCACAAACTGTCTTACTGTGAGCAGGTCGGAAGTGAGAGGGAGAAATCTGTGCTTGCACTGTTAGTGGCTGAGCTTCCCCAGAGCCATTCCGCGTCCCGGAGATGTCACCCGCTCACCAGGGTGGTGTGCTGCTGTGGACACCGGTGCATGGAAATAGCAGAGCTGCATCATGCTTTTATTTATTTATTTATTTGTTCACTCATCCACTTATCCATTCATTCGGTACTGGGGATCAAACTCGGACTTTGCACTTGTGAGGCAGGCAATGGAACCACTGAGCTACATCCCCAGCCTGTGCACCATGCTTTTAAAGTAGACCCTCCAACGTCAGGGTGAAGTCTGGGTGGAGCCTCCGTATTTGGAACAGAGGAGAAACAAATGAACCTTTCTTTCTTTCTCTCAAGAACCATGAAGGTTAGGTAGTCTTTCACATGAAGTAAGGGTGATTGCAATTGTATTTTCATGATGATTTAGATACAAAAGCCAGTCTACATATTCTGGAGTTAGGCTAAAAGAAAATGAGTTTTGTTTATGTTATCCAATTACTAGGCAGTATATTAACTAGTAAAACAGAATTATTCTGGGTTTAGGTTTAATTTTATTTTATTTTCCCACTTTGTACTGAGAGGAAGAATAAAATGAAATGAGACATATAGAATAATTCTTTGAAATAGTCACTTTCTTTCACTTTCATTAAAACCTCAAACTAATGAACTGCTATATTATAGCATAGAATGAGAATATGTTTCTAGTTGTAAATATTGATGGATTTAAAGTCATTTTATTCATCAATTTAAAAGTTGCTCTAATTTTCATTATACTGTGCCATCTGAAATTATCTTGTGTTTTTACCTGCATTATTTAGGCTTTAATCATGTACTTATTTTCTGTTTTATGTAACATCCTAGAATAATAGTGTAAATTTAGCACCATAATGATTTGATCACCTTTTGATGGATGGCTAATGGTTTTGGTTTTTGTTTTGAATTACTAAGCAATATTTTTTTGAATATTTGATTACCTTATTGCAACTTCAGTTGTGCTTTGGTGATTAACAGTTTTGCCCAACAGGTGTATGCATTTGCTTGATTTGTATTCTCTTATGAGAGAATTCTGAACATTATTTGCACCACATCAGTTTATGCGTCGGTTTGGATTTTTTTATGTCTTAATTTTTGATTAGTATGATTTCCACCCAGCATTCATTCCTGCCTGTTGTGGTCTCTCCTACTGCAGGGGCAGTAAGATGAAAAGGTACAGTTTCTAGATGCTCTGCAAACTAAGGTTACACATAAACTTGATTTCACCAATAGTAAATATACCAGAAGTTCAAAGGCTCCCGTGGAGACTGTTTCTGGCTAGTGGAGAGCAACCTTGAGATGTGTGGTTTCCAAAGCTGATCCCACTGTTGGTTCCAGGAGGATCAGCTGACCAATGTAGGTCAGGAGTGGCAGGTTTGGGAGAGACAGCTCTTGCCCCAGGGGCAGCTTCCAGCCACCCGGAACTGCCTGGATTTGAAGGAGTTCTTGAACTCAGCCCTGGTAATGGTAGCTTTTCTATCCCGCACTCCCTGACGCCTGGTGGCAGAGGAAGTTAGTGCTTCCTCCTCAGGCCCATTTGCTAATCATTTTGCAACATCTGATTCCCTTTCCAGGTCCTCTTTGATTAAATACCTAGGGCACATTCTAGGGCTTCTTGTCCATCCCTAACTTATTTTCTATCTTAGTTTGTTGCTTTTGACCAAGATAAATGCCTTATGCTCTCCTCAGTTTGACCAAATTTCAGACAGGTTTCTTTCTGACTACAGCCCTCTGATCACCTTTTTTTAAAAGCAGTTGCTTTGGGAAACATTACCTGTAAATTGTTTCCTTCGCCTTTTGAGTTGCAAATTTCCTCCCAGCCACTAAGCATTACAAATCAGAAATATCTTCATCATGATCGGGAATTGTTCTTTTGAGATATAATTCTGAAAGCAGACAGTGCCTGCAGCTTGCACCGTCTCCAGAGAATAGGAGCCTAACTTCAGTGCGAGATGGTTACACACACAAATGACCCAATCATATTCACCCTGGTCTCCCAGGTGCTCTCCCCTGGCTCACCCACATTAAAAGTCTTTCTGCCTCATTTGTTTCAGTGCAGTTTGAGCCCAGGCTTTCTCCTCTACTGCAAGCATCTCTCTCCTAGTAAAATAGTTTTGAATAATATCCTCCTTTTCTAATTGGCCCAGTGCAGATTTCTCTTATAATTCTCATACTGACTTACAGCCTTGCTATGCCCTTCATAGTATTAGAACCAAGAGAATGATCATTATTAAATAAAATATAATATAAAATTTTATTCAACCAAAAGAGTATAAACTGCATACCAAGTCTGCAAAACTATAATGAAAACATGTGCACCTACCATTTACTTCAAGAAATAAAATATCACCAATGATTCCAGCCTGCTCTGTTTTCCATGCAGAACACACCGATATTCCCCAACCCAAAGCACCTCTTCTGAATTTTAAATTCAACATTCCCTTAGTATTGTTAGAGTTTTGCTATACATGCCTAAGAGATGCTAAGTTCTGTGTTTTACTTTTATACAAACTGTTATCAGGATGGAAGTATTTTTATGGGATATGCTTTTATGATCGACAGTATGTTCTCAAGCATCAACCACAGGAAAGACTGCTCTTGGTGGCTTTTTATAAGCCCCAGAAGCCTGTTTTTCTGGATCACCTTTCACAGCTTCCACAGTGGAGATCACTATAGCACATGAAAGAGCCTTGGGATGTGGGAAGGGTCTTGGAAAAGGGTTATTTGGCATCTACATCCAAGTTAGACCTGTAAACAGCCACATACTTAAATTTGGGAATTGTGTTTTCTTTTTATAAATTAGAATCGTTATCATATCTTAGGATACTTACTGCATAGTTCTCTTATAATGTATTAAGGAAGAACAATGAGAATATTATGTTAAGTAGAAATAAAAATGACTACATTTCTCAATAGCTGCTGTTCAGATTACGTGTTGTTGGATGATAAATGAAAAAGTTAAGAAATTGCAATTCTATTAAGCATAGTAATTCAGCAAACAATGAGCCCCTGCAGGTCTGTGTTCTCATATAGAATTTTTTTTTTTTTTGGCTAAACAGGACACTGTGGTAAACATGCTAAACATATTAGGATTCATTCCAAATAATTTCCTGGTGTGAATAAAACAATTTTTTAAATCATGTACCCAATATATGCTCAAGAATCCATAGCTGACATGATGGAATAATAGAGACTTTATCAATGTTGGTTGCTCAGTTGATACACAAACCATGTTGCAGTTATGAAAAACTAGACTGTTGTATTTAGACTTTTACCAAATGGTCAGCTAAGCACTAACAAATTATTTGTATTCCATAGAACCACTACTTAAAAAGTCACTAAGATATTGCAAATATTAAGAGAAAACATTGCATATTAAGTATCTACAGTGTTGATCTCATGTGAATTCATTTCATTGGATTTCATTTCATTTGAATTTAAGATCCACATGATATAGAAATAGGAAGTGTGTGTATTCTGTTGTCTTCCATTTATTTTCCCCAAATTAAGCTGAAGCCATGCAGTAAGAGTTGAAACTCTATCAGTCATACCCTTGCTTCCATTTCTACATAATTGTGTGATTTTTAGAGAAAATTATGTAATTCTCTGGGTTCAGTTTTCTCATGTCTTAGAAATAGTAATAATAATAGCCTACAAAGAGTTATTGTTGTTACAAAGAGCCGTATGCACAATCACCATTTTCATCATTATTATTATTGTTATCGTTACTATTATTAGAGAGTGAATATGTGCTCTTTGGTTTTCTTTCACAGGATGGTGTGGACATCTCTGTGGGAAACAACTCACAGACTCATAGGATATGTACAGAACCGGAGCCTGGCTCATCACATTCCTGCATACCCAGGTTGGTGGCAAAGATCACATATTGTTTTTTGTTGTGATATTTGGCTTTTTCATCATCTTTGAAATACAGTAAGAAATAGAGTATATCATCTGGTGAGAAATGGGCTCGTGAAGTTAATTTTCAGCGCTTGTCTTCCCCCCATGGCTGTGGACATCACAATAAGGATTCCCTTCCCCCTCTGGTTACGTATCACTTGCACCCTCAACCCCTTCTTTCAGGAGGAAAGCACCCTAATAAATTGGTTCCTGCTAAGGTAAGAGTGACTTAATGCATTGTCCTTAAATGTCTTAATGCATTTAGAGGAGGATGCCAGCAGACGAATTGCTTAATGCTGTCAGAATCTTGGCAGAAATGCTGTCTTGCTGAAGGGCATAGCACTACCGCCAGGGTTGGGCACAGAGCATTTTACATCCTAGGCCAGGGTTCTGCTTCCTCAGCAGGTCTGAGCCAGCCTGCACTCCATTAACAACAGAATAGACTTCCTGTCACAAAAATGACTCCATTAAGAGGCAGTTTTAAACCACTGTCCTTTATTAAAACTGATAGCAGGACATCAGTACAGTAAGAAAATAGCCGTTGACAAGACAGTCCTCCAGAATTTTACTGTACCTTTAGACGTACAGTATCTTTGATGGATGGGTCAATCCCAAGTACATTAAGTGAGAGGGGGTACGGGCAGGTGAAAGTATGTAAAGGGGACATAAGCTTGGCCAGTGTCTAAGTAAGAGGCACAAGTGTAGGGGGAGCTGGAGACTCAGCAGACTTAGACGAGCAGAATAGAACATTCGAGTCTCTGGGGGTAGTTACGGGTTGACCAAAAAACGCTCTATACCTGACCCCAGACAAAAGCATTTGTGAAAGTCCTAGGGAACAGCTTGGGCCCAACTCAGCCACTTTCCCTTCTCAAAGGCCATTCCCAGGGTTCAGCTGTCTTATAGGAGCATGAGCTGACAGGATCTTGCTTGCTCTGGAAATCCTCCAGTCTCAGTTTTTGATGAGGGAAGTGGTTTTCTCTTAGTGAACTGAGAGATAGTTGAGAATGCATTTCAGACAATCTGACACCGATTGTGGAGATATTCTGGTGTCAAGAAGTTAATTTCTGACACCTCTGATTACATCAATAATGGCTTTCTGAAAAGTCCGTGGAAAAAGATTGAGATATGTGCTTTATTTAACTATTTTCTGGCAAGGAAACCAAATATATTGAAATTCAAATAACTTAGAAAATTACTGCTCATCTAAAACATCATATACACTTAAAGCACAAAAATTTATTCACAAAGTCCCAATATTCTTTAAATAGTTAATCTGCTGATTTATGTCTTTCACATTTGAAATATGAATCTCACTAGTACTTGCTCCTTTAATGAAATCAGATGTGGATAATCAATACATTAGCATTCGTTGAAAATATCAATACCTTTAAAAAGAATAGTTTTATAAAACCACAAATTCACTAGATGGAAGAGCTATTGTCATGACTCTAAATTTTATTTAGATATTTAATATATTAATTTCAAATGGATATACTTATAACCACTCATTCAAATATATAGATACTAAAGTGAAATTTTAATATCCTAAATAAGCAATCGTGTCTGTATCAAAAGTTACAAAGATCTATAGAAGTCAATTTAATGCATTAATTATCTTATAAAATAAATTATGACAGAGGAAATTTTTTATTGAAAAATTGACATTGGAGTGTTGTTCATATCAAGGTTAGAGCAGTATATAGAAATTATAAATTATATGTTCCTAAAGATGCAGTTTTAAAAATCCCATGTAAAATATTAGTAAAAATAAATTGTGAAATATTTGGCTGAAAACAGAAAATAAAAATTTCAAATTTTTTTCTTTAGTAGTAGAATAGTATCAAGTTTATAAATATAATAAAATGATGAAATGGAAACCTGTTTTGAAAGCAGGTCTGGAAATCACAAAAAAGAATTGCCGAATTTCTTCTGGAGTTCCTCTCTCCCTCTTCCACTACTCTTGGTTGCAAATAGGATCTACAAAGAAAGAATCACAGTGGTAGGGAAGTGTCACACGTCATTATTCCCTGTGCTTTTTAGATGCGTGACATTCAGAGAAACGCACAAAGTCTTAGGAGATGAAGCGGTTACACACGTGAAAAGAAAGGCGCATTATTCCGCATGAGGGCGCTAGACACAAAGTGCGTTCAGAATATGTCTGACCACAGAAGCGTTGGGGATGAGGAGTGGAGGGGACCACAGCTGGGAAGGCAGCATCGCACCCCTCGGCTCCTGCCAGCCCAGGAGTCAGACATTTCTTCTTTTGTTTCTGGCTGAAATCCAGATGCGCTTTCATTTGTGTGGGTTGACTAGGGCAGAAGCCCGCCCACCACACGTGGAGTGGCGCTTTCCTCTCCTCCCCTTGCTGGAGCTCAAAGTGGTTTCTCTCCAGGATCCTCTGTGAGAGCCTGGGAGGACTCTCGGTGCGGCAGTTGATGAGTGCAGAACTTTCTGAGCCTGGGTCCCTCTGGAGTCCTAACTCACACCTGCCCCCTCTGAGCCTGCAGTTGTCCTCGGTTACGGTTGCTTGTGCTACCCTGGTGGCAGCGGCAAGGTGAATGCAGTTCCAGGGAACTGTGCTGTCCCGTTATCCTCCCGTCCCTCCCAGGCTTGAGGAAGTGGCTTCCCTGGGCTCTCAACTCTCTGAAGGATCTCAACTCTGTAAGAGAAGAATCCTTGACTTTCAGTTTTCTCAGCTTCTGTCTTTTTTGAAAAAGGAAGTGATGACTTCCAAATTCTTTGAATACAGGGCCAGAACCCAGAAAATTTCTGGTTGTTTTAAGATTGAAAGGACCTATGCTTAAAAGAAAAATAGATGAACTTCCATTTATTCGTGGAATTCTACATTTGAAAAAATAAATTTCTTTACTTTAAATAGGCTTTTAAGTAGCTTCCGAAGTATGGCTTCCAAAATATGTCACATTGGATGATTGTCTTATATACCACAGGTTCTAGAAGCCCTCATGAAATTGTTTAACAGTCATTAATTTGGATAATAATCAGATTCTTCATTTACTTGTAGAAAATAAAAATTACAAATCATCTGTACATATACTCGAGGTACACCAGATGATACAATATGAAAAGCAGTCTATGAAAATGATGTTAAATGGTTCAAATTGACTAGGATTTAAGTATTGCATCACTAATTACATGATACAAAGTGCAAAACCTTTGCCAGAGCAGCTTATAGCTTATAGCAATTCTCCATTAAGACTTTGTGTGCTAATTTGACATTCCTTCCAACATCTCCCTTATTTGCATAGACCTCTAAAAAATGACACTGTCCACATTCCTTTTATTTACGCTATTTTAAAAGCTCTCGCTAATTAGATTGTCATATAAAAATGTTAATTCACATCAATGTTCATAGGATTAGAGAAGATTAATGTTACCACAGTTATTATTTGTTTTATAATGAAAGAATAACTTGGCAACTAATCAGTCCCTGATGTGAAAGAGGATGGAAAATAATTTTTCCTTTATTTCAAAGAATTAATTTTGGTTGATAACATCAAAGAACAGAACTCTGGAGTTTTAATGTTTAAAGCTATGACAATTCGTGACAGGTTAATAATTAGTGCAGATTATTTCTTTTAGCAAGTGCAACTGCAAAAGTGAATCAAAGCAAGGTTAAAGTACTTACATTACTCAGAAATGTAAATGCTCTGTAAGAATTTTTAAGGAACAGAACACAATTTATTGAATGTCCTAGAATTGGTAAAAAGCTCAAGACAAATGATCTTCCTCTTTTTAATTTAATCAGAACTGCTCATTTTTTCCTCAGTAAATTAATTTCCACCAAACAAGATTGATACATACATTAGTCTCCGACTGTTCATGGATCAGGATTATGGCATTTTGCACAGGATGGCAGCCAATAAAAGTGTTGATAACATTCTTTAAAGCATATATGTTCAATTACTGTGGAAGCAGTATTTATAGTAAGACAGAGAAACTGTTTTCTGACTATGAAAAACATATCTCCCGCAATATAATATATTTGGTTTAAATGTCATCTTTAAAACAGACTCCAAAACCAAAAGAAAAGACAAGGGATCACAAGGCTGACTAATATGATACTTGCCTGTGCTTTTGGTGTTCATTTCCTCATGATACAAAGTCGCCAGTGTTGTTAACAAACATTATGCATTGTGTTCAAGAAGCTATGACTCATCCTATTAGTAATTAAGGTTTGTCATCTCTATATAGGAAATAAATGTGCAAGAGGAAATTCTTAGACAATTTATTTTTAAAGAAAGAGATCTTTTATACATTTGACATTTATGCATATTTGCATTCAATTTTTGATATTTCATACCAGTCTAAAACACATTATTTGGACCTTCAAGATGACAAATCTTGAGAATCTCATGAAGATGAACTACATGAAAACCTGCAGTTCTTTCGTATTAGAAAAAAAGGAGGTCAGGCTCCTGAACACATTAAAGAACAGCACTGATGTTTCTTTTCTGTGCAGTTTTCTATTATATTATACTGTAATATATACTTAGCACTATCACGTATAGAGCCTTGAATTAATATAAAATTCATTTCTTTAATGGATCGCCCACAGTGGTCACTCCTGTATGTGCAGAAGCTAAATATGTAGGGATCTTAAGAGTCATGAAGGCTTTGACATTCAGGAATTTGTCTCATGAGGAGCGTGGAGGAAACAACTGAGACACCGTTTGTGTTACTAAGACTCAAAAATAGCCAGTTGGCAAGCCCTGTGCAAGGGAAACCTGAGGGACGCTGCCCAAGGAGCGGAATATCCCAGCTGCGTTCTAAGGCTGGGAACAGTGTCTTTAAAAGGCCAGCATTTGCTCTGAGCCTCACCTGGGCAGCCCGCTGTGAGATGCGTGGAAGGCTACACTCACGCTGGACGTCAGCGAAAGGTGCAGGCACTGAGGACTGTTTCCAGCGCAAACAGCACAGCTGTGTGTTCTAGACATTTCTGAGAAATTCAGCGCCTTAATACTTTATAACTCCAGGGATACAATGGCTCTGGAAAAAGAGGGCAAAGTGAAAAATGCAATGAAAATATGTTTTAACAATGTAAAGAGAAAAATATCTGCATTAAATATGACATAATGCAGAATTAATTTTTTCTATCACGTTATGAAAAAAATGTATCCTCTTCACAATATGAAATAACTGTCCACTTCTCACCTATTCTATTTTTTATTAAACATGGATAGAGAAACATGTTTGTATTTGGCCAAATCCTAAAAATACTTGGTGACACATTTTGACTCAAGGAAGAATAAACTTCATATTTTAGACATTATTAAAATAGAAAACTCTCCGAGGTTCAATTTCAGCTGGTATACAAAGAGCATGTGGCATTGAAATCTCAGCCATAAATCGAATGACATTGTTAATCCACATTGGAAAGTTGCTCACAGAATTTTAAATTCTCATACTTATAAATCAGTGCCCTTTTTAAAAATATCATGTTGTGTTATTCATTTATTATTGATAGATTCTTATATATAGGAAAAGTTATGAGTGGAAGATATTATTAAAAATACTTTTGAAAGTACCTACATATTTGCATTTGTATTTATTATTTGTTTTTTTTTCTTATTTTCTCTGATAACGGAACCAAAACCAGGCCTCACATGCCAGGGAAAGCACTTTGCCACTCAGCTGCATTTGCAGTGCTGTTACTGAGTTTTCTCAATCCAGTTAAAAACAGGCAAGCGATGTGACGAGATACTTCTCAGAAGAAAATAATCGAATGGCTGACAAATCTATGAAAAATGCTGCACATTCACAGCCTTCAGGCCAATGTGAATCAAAACCCACCTGAAACGCCATTTCATTCCGACCCGAATGCCTAATATCAAAGAAATGAAACAAATTCTGGCGAGGGTGTTGACAGGTCTCTCTCCTATTGTTGTAGCTATGTAAGTTAGTTTAGGTTATGGAAAATGGCGTGGTGGTTCCTCAAGATATTAAAAGTAAACCTTCCATATGTATGATCATCCAAGAAATGATATTAAAATAAAAGCGATGATACGCGTGTTCATGCATATCGCTGTGTTTCTCACAGTAGCCCAGATACAAAATCAGGCTAAACGTCCACTAAGGAGTAGACAGATATTAAAGTGTATTACTGATATACATAATGCATGTCCGTGTGATAGATACTTTAGGTGAATAACCTTAATCCATGACAGAATTATATTCTATCATTTGCAGCAAAATGAATGGAATCTGAGGTCTTTGTCCTCAGTTAAATAAAAAGACAAAGTCAGACATAAAAAGACAAGTTCCGAGTATCATCTCACACATGGATGCAGAGAGGAAGTCAGTTGATGTGTGAGGTAGGGATCTCTCCTTTCTCTGTCACCGCTTCCCAACACTGAGCTATGCCCCTCCCTTGGAGCTGAGGAACCAGGTACTGAACATGTAGATCCTGTGGGCCAAGAAAAGCTTTTCCTGCTTTAAGTAGCATGTATCAGGCATTGTGTCTTAGTGAAAAAAATGGACTAAGACACATGTCAGTCTAATCCACCCCTTTCCAAGCCCTGCAAAGATGCTACCTCTTCTCGGATGTCATATATTTACAATCACCCAATATGTGGCCTTTTCAGAGAGTTTCTTTCACTCAGTGATAGGGTGTTAAAGTTCTTCATCTTTTCATGGCTTAAGAATTCATTACTTTTTATGACTGAATAATATTCTATCATCTGCATGTACCACAGTTTACTTAACCTTGTGCCCCTTGAAGTCCATCTTAGATGTCCCCACATTTTGGCAATTGTGGATAAAGTTGTCAGTCATTCATGTGCATGCTCTTATGTGAGCATAAGCTTTTACTTTAGTCCTGTAAACACTATAGGATAATTGCTGGATTATATTGTGAGACTCTTGCATTTTCACCAACTGTTAACCTGATTTATGTGCAGTGACAGACACCATTAAAAATAAAAACATACTTTCACTCGATAATGCAGTCATTTGAACTAGCACTTGACCATAAGCTACCATTAAAATTAGTTGCCATTTGTGCAACACTGCTTATTTTTCAGGCTGAGTAATTTGGGTGCATTGTCTCATTTAAATATTTAAAACCCAGATGGAGGGGATTTACAATTTAAAAGTACGAAACACTGATGACAGAAGGTGAAGACGATACCAAAAGATGGAAAGTCATCCCATGCTGATGATCTGGAGGAATCAGTGTTTTCAAAATGTCCACACAATCCAAAGTGATTTAATGCAGATTCTATCAAAATTACCTGTATTCTTTATAGACCTTGAAAAAACAATTGTGAAATTTGTATGGGATTAGGAAACTACCCCAATAGGCAAAAAAATAGCGATCAAAAGCAAAAAGATGACATCACTCTACTTGATGAAATTATTTTAGCATAAAACCGACGAGAGACCAGTGGAGTTGAATGCAGAGCTAGAAGTAAACTCTAAGAACACAGTGGAGAAAGGATAGTCTGTCCAATAAAAATGTCGGAGAGGACTAGGTGTCCTGACAGTGACCTTAAAGTCCCCTTAGCAATTACAGAATCAACTCAAAATGGATTAAAGCTTTAAATGTAAGACATGACACTGATGGAAGAAAATGGAAAGGAAACAGTGCAGAACACGAGTTTTTTTTTAACCAAGCCCAAAAGCAGAAGAGACAAGAGCAAGGGTGGATGAGCTGGACCACATGAGGGGTCAGTTCCTGGGCGGCACAGGAAGCAGTCATCAGAGGGAATCAATGGCCTAGAGGTGGGAAGAAAATCTATGCAAATGCGTACACGTGAAGAATTGTAGATGTGGAGAATGTGTAAGAAATAAATGAAACAATTTTAAAATTGGCTGTGAATCTAAGGATGTGTTTCTCAAAGGAATACACACAAATGGCCACGTACAGGGAAAGCAGATGCTCGGTCACTGGTCCTGAGGGAAATGTAAATCACAGCCACCAGCAGCTTTCACCTGACCCAAGCAGGAACGACTGTGGTCAAAAAGACTGAAGACATAAAGTTCTGCTTATCCCACTGGTGATAAAAGTGTAAATTGGTACAATAACAGTGGAAAATGTGTGAAAGTTTCTGAAAAGTTTTCAAAAAGAACTAAAATGTAACCCAGTAATCCCACTGTGAAGCATCTGCCCCAAATGAAATCAGTATGATGAGACACCTGCACTCCTGTACAGTAACTTTGACAGGAGCCCAGAAATGGAAACAATGTAAGTGCCAATCAGCTGATCAATGGCAATGAAAATGTGCTATAGATGCACGAGGGAATACTATTCAGCCATGAAGACATAATGAAGTCCTGACACTTGTGCCAGCATGGATGGCTCTGGAGATCATTATGTTCAGTGAAATAACCCAGGCACGGGAAGGCAAGTGCCGCATGATTGTGTTTATCTTCGTATCTGGAAAATGAAAAAGTAAATCTCTGAACTCAAGAGTAGAATAATACTGTCAGAGGGTGGGGAGAGAAGGAGGGAGAGGGAGATGGAGAGAGGTTCATCAATAAATACTGAGTTGCAATTAGGAGTAAGAAGTTCTCGTGTGCACTGTAGGGTGACTAAAGACAGCAGTTGTTGTATTCTGTGTGTCTTGGCAAGGCAGGACAAAGGATTTGGAGTTTTTCCATCAAGAAGAACTGATGAATGTTTGAGAAGATAAATTAGGAGTAAGAAGTTCTCGTGTGCACTGTAGGGTGACTAAAGACAGCAGTTGTATTCTGTGTGTCTTGACAAGGCAGGACAAAGGATTTGGAGTTTTTCCATCAAGAAGAACTGATGAATGTTTGAGAAGATAGATATATTTAACTTGAACACATCATGTGGACAATGTATCAAAGCATTCCGTTCATGTAGACAGTTTTTTTGTTTGCATGCACGAATCAGAAATAAATACGTTTAAAATGTTAAACCGATTTAGCCAACATAGTCTGTCCTGGTTTAAATGGTTTTGTTCTTTTGCCCAAATTCATATCCTGAAATCCTAACCCCTAAGGTGATGGTGTTGGGAAGCTGGGATTTTGGTAGATGATTAGGTCATATACACGCAGAGATCACTGACAGTGAGTTAGTCCCTTCCACCAAGGGAGGAAACAGGCGGAAGTCACCACCTTTGAGGGCTAAGGTATCCCGAAATCCCAAATCTGTGGGGACCTTCACTTTGGACCGCCCCTCCACAACTGTGAGCTTCCAGATTTCTGTTTCTACACACCACTCCATTCACAATATTTTTGCAATCTGAACAGACTAAAACATACTTCTTACAAAGTCCTCTAGTATTTTTGTACCAAAACTTATTTCACATGGTTCTTACCATATAACAAATGAAGCTGTGCATTGTACATCTGCCAGTTTATTCTATAAATAATTGAATGCTGGCTAGAAAGTGCAGAAAACAAGATAATGTGTATCCACTGCATTTCTTTGATGATAAAAACCTTATCTCTGTTTCTCTGTTCTTTCCAGTATTGCTCTGAGAAATAGCGTGGTTACAATGTTTCCCTTGTGGCCCAGGTGTCTTTTTAAAATTCATATTCTATGCACCTGTTTAAGCTTCCCCCCCCTTAGTTAGAAATAAATGCAACTGAGCAAAGAGTCAACCGATAGGGCGGAATAAGACTGGAGGTTATTGCTCTCTGTGTGGCCAGGGGTGCTGATCTCTAGCACAGTACATTTGGTTTGCTGTGTTTGGTTTATTTTTAGTGTTTGTTGACGTCCTTGTACCGCAGTGCTCCATTTGTTTTTGTCTCATTTTGCATAGCTGTGCTCGTGTCCTTTTCTCTTGGGTTTTCCATGTGAGCAGGGGGTGGTGAGCATTTTCCCAGAACTGGAAGATTGGCTTCACAGGCAGCGCAACTAAGTGTAAGCCTAGTCCTCTTCAGCCTGAAGGGAGAAGGATGAAGGGAACAGCGCGGTGTCACACAGGAAGTGTGGTGAGAGGCTCCATGGTGTTTCAAGACAGCCTGCTTAACATTCTAGAAGGAGGCTGCCGGCTTACATTGTAAAGCAAACTGTAAAAGTCTGGCACATTAATGAGTCATGGGTGTGTGTGAGGCACTCAGGTGGGGCATTCTAGTCAGGAAAGATGGATATATAAATGGTAGAATTACTGAGGTGTGTACACACTCACACACACTCACAATGCTGTAGATGTAAAAAAAAAAAAAAAGGTAGGGAGCCCAATGTAATTTGGTTAAATTGGCTCAGGAGACATTTCCAGTAGGGGAGAGAGCCCCAGTGACAGGTGTGAGCCATGTGGTCAGATGTAAGTGGACACAGCATTTCTAAAGTGTGTAAATAGAAGAATATGGTGATGTGTTCCTTTTAGGAACCAGAGTTCATGACAAGGACATTTTTAGCATTTAATACGAATATAGAACTGGTCTTAGGTTAACACAGCTATTTGAAATGTGACTTGTTATCCTAGGGAGCTCAAACTCATAAAGAAGAGATAAAACAGCAATAGAAACAAATTACTGAGTAAAAGGAGGTCATTGATATAAGATGTAAATAAATAAGATGATAAGGATTCAGAGAATCAAGACATTGCAGGAATTGGAAAATGATTTATGAAATAAATGTCTCTTCTTATAAACCGTTGGATGAACATTCTGTAACTGAGGAGTGCTTCCCTAAGCGGTATAGGCATTTGGTAGAAAGAAGAAGAAGAAGAAGTAAGGAAACACAATTGTAACTTTGTACTTGCTGCCTGATTAGTGACATTTGGAGAACCCTGAATGTGCGTACTGGCGAGCCACGAACTTGCCTACAGTGTCTTAATTTCACCTTTCCTTCTTGAACCACTGCATGAATTCACAGTGCCGCACTTTAAGAAATGCTGGTAGCTCTTTCAGTTTTAAATCAGTTATCAGCTTCCAGAATGGGTGATTCAAACAGTAGTTTCCAGAAATCTTTAAGTTATTATAATTCAGTGAAATAAGAATTTGAAAACCATAATCCATGCTTTTGGCCTAAGGATATCAGAAATTGAGTTATGTCAGCCCCATTGATATTTTGTACCTGTGATGACTATAGTTGTGATTAATTTGTTCTGATATGATGACTGACACAAGGTAGATTGTCATCTATAATACTATAGTAAATTAAATAAAATAAAATTATTTAATTAATATTTAAAACAGTGGTATTTCCAATCTTCATTATGCCATGTTAAACATATAACTAAAATGGAAACCATTTCTGATATTAAAATCAATATCTAACTGTTTAGTGTGTAAGATAGTCATAAACAAGAATGATTTTTTATTAGGAATGCAGATACCACTAATAATTTGAAGATAATTGAACTTAATCATTGTAGAAAGTTGAAAAAAATTGCATCCACTTAAAATTAGAGGTAGCCAGGGCCGGGGATTTAGCTCA
>NW_022900939.1:45029539-45054159 GCF_012274545.1 Fukomys damarensis
AAAAAATGGAAAAAAAATGTGATTTGTGCTCTTTTGTGCACAGGTAAATTTACCAGCATACAAAAAAAGGAGAGAAGAACTAGATGTCTCAATGAAAATGTATCAGTAGTATCTGATTTATATGCATGTTGCTACATTATTTACATTTGTAACCCATCTTCATCTGAATTGTTTTCGGATCACACTGAATTTTGAGTAGTTTAAAACTGATTCATAGACCTGCGGTGCCCTATAACCTTGTTTACATCGCATGAATTTTAGTGGAAGGCAAATACATGTGGATCTTGTCACCAGACTCCGGATCAGGACTTTCCAAATGCTAAGAGAGATGCCTAAGGTCCATGTTTTGCTATTAAAAAGCTACAGATTTGCTGCCTGCCTGGCAGGAACAAGGACCTCAGTTTGATCCCCAGTACCAAGAAAGAAAGAAAAAAAAAGCAAGCAAGCAAGCAAGCTACAGATTACTGATAGTGTAATATATATCAATCCACAACTGCTATATTATAGACAGTGGCTATGTTTAATGTCCAGGAATTAATTTTAGACTACTCAAAAGTAAGTTCAACCTAATTTAAAAAAACAATGCTTCCAAAATAAATTACATAAATTATTTAAAATCACACACATAAACCCAGCCTAAGTAGAGTAAAAACTTAGAGATAGGAGAAGGTTCCACAAGTATGTTAAGCTGAATCCAAAAGTTGAGGGCTGAGGTCACCCGCTTTAGCATGGGAATAGAGGGCAATGGTAGGGATTCATGCAGTGCAATGGCATATGTAAAGTAGTAATTAGCATAGTACATGTAAGACAAGGTAAGAAATAAGTGGTGAGAACCAATGGCTTTAAATGGTAGTTAATAGTTTCAGTTTTTCCTAAGAAGGCAGGGAAGTCACTAGTGATTTTTTTCATCTAAGGAACAACATAGTCTTATATTTTGAAAGATATTGCTGGTAAAACTCTGCACTTAGTAAATATGATTTGGAGGACTCTGCTCTAAAACAATGTCTCGACCTTTTGTCTCAAGAACTTTTTGCAAAGATATCCATTGCCAGAACATCTGTCCCTGGTATCAGCCTTGATCTGTTCCGGAGCTTTGCTTCACACTGCCTTTCTGGTGCCAGATCAGGAGACAGAAAGCTCATCGAGCCGCTCCTGAGGGCCTTTTCCCTCTGCTCCCTGGGGCCTCCACACATCCTCCCTGTGATTTCGAACTATCCAAAGCATCTCCACTGAAGCCAAGATGCTGCACGTCCAGCAGCCAAATTCACTGAGGAAGGTAAAACGCCCACCAATGAAGGACGGGCCATGAAAATAATATTGTACTGAAATAATTTCATCTTAGGAAAAGTTTCAGTTCTGTGCGCCCACTAACAGAAATAGGGTTAATTTTTCTCCATTTCTTTGGTTATCAATTACTGTTTCTGAATGAGTATTTTTGTTTTACAGATTGGGTTAGATGATTCTGCCAAAAACAAAGCTGTAAATTTTGCTTTTTTTTTTTTCTTTTTAAGAAAACTCAGTGAGTAAATTCCTCACTATCAAAAATTTCTTATTGTATTTGCCCCATAAACTTTGACGGGGCCACAAAAATTCGGCTCTGCAGAAAATTCTACGTGTTCTGAATGTTCCTCAGACATTCTACAAATTCATAGAATTATGGGCCCATGGTTTTTGTTCAAGGCCTAGGATTTTATTTTTCATCTTGAACCTTGAGAAAGAAAAAACTTGGCTGATTTGAGTCAACACATTGACCGACATACTTGAAAAGGTTTTGAAAGCTTTTGCCTGTACATTGTTGTCCTGTTCTCAGGAAGAAATCCCCAGTGTCATCCTCCCCGGGGAGGAGACATCTGAACCCTGAACAGAACACTGAGGGTGCCTTAGAGACGCATAAACAGGTGCACCTTCCAGGTAAGACTCCCAGGAACTAACAGCGAAGGGAGGAGGAGAACGGAGTTAAAGGGATTTACAGCCCTCGTGGACAGCTTCAGCCCACCAAAGGAAGATAATGCAAATTGCAAAAAATGGAAACTTCTGTTGTCAGTTTCATAGTGTCATGAACAATGCTAGCGATGTGTTCATTTGTGAGGATTTAACCGTCTTTTTCATAGATGCTTGAGGCAGGAAAGAACAGAAGAATCCATTTCTTTCTAGTGCTACACAGAGCGTCAGCTAAGGCTGAATCCTTGCCATTGTCAGCCGTCTTTACAGGCTCCACTGAGCCGGGAACTGAGCGAGGACGCATAGACCTCAGTTTCTCACCCAGATCCGCCCACCACCCACTCCGTGAACCATGCAGAACGACCTTGATTGCTCCCGGGGCCGCATCACATTCCAAAGACCTCACGAGAGACCTCCCGGTTTTGGAAAACCAAATGCTACCTCATCTCTTTTAGGTCTCGAGGCCTCATGCGGCAGTGTCGGTTTGGATCCTATAAATTACCAACAGCTTGCAGGGTTTGCAAACGGGAAGTCTATTTCACCAGACGCCTCGTCTAGAATCCTGAGTGGTTTTCCCTAGCAGTGGAGGTTTCTCCAGAAGCGTGGATTTTGTGTGCATACAGGCTGCGGTAGAAGTGTCCCAGGTGCTGAAGGATGCCTTGGTCTTCAATCTCACCCTTTCCAGTCCAACTTATGGGACACGTGGCACAAAGAAAGAGGAGGAGCAAGGACAGAGGAGGAAGAAAAGACAAAGAGGAGGAAGATAAAAGAACAGGTCAGCTTTGCCCTAGACCTGCTCGGGCTTAGAAGGCTAACTCGACAGGAGCCCAGGCTGAGGCCTGGAGGCCCCACATGGCGGGAGACAGCACCCAGGAAAGTCCAGCCCCAAAGATCTGGCCTGGCCTAAGTCACTGTCACTAGGATGCTCACATGACAACAGAGATAAAAAAGATCTGTCCTACCAGTGTCCCCAGTAGTGATTTGCTAAGTAACCAAGAGGTCCCCTGGGCTCCATTTGTAGCTCCGAAGCCCCGGAGTTACCTGGTGCGTAATTTAGCGTGGAATCTGAGAGTCACTCAGTGAGGTCGAACTTACCAGCGATTCAGTTTGGCTCTCGAGTGTCCCAAGTGGCCCTCACAGGGCAGGCTTGGTCCAGCCCCAGGAGGCCCAGGAGGTGGTGCCCCCCAAGGAGGCAGAGAAGAGTGGCAGGAAGGAGGTGACTGGCGCCACAGCTTTCAGAGGAGGTCAGAGCCCATGCTCCTCTTCCGACTGCTCCATGGACACTGTATAGAGAACAGCTCTCTGGGCCGTGCTCCTGGTGTGCTGCTCCTGCTCCTCCCTCCCCTTTTCTCCACCTCTGCCTCCTCCTCTTCCTCCTCCTTCCCCAAGCAACTATGGTTTTCCAAGTCTCTGAAACCTTGAGCCAAAGTAATCCTTCCTGTAAATTTATTTATCCCAGGTATTTTTTATTCACAATAATGGAAAGATGACTAACACAACAGTACTTAATATTGCAAAGATGTATTCAAGTCCTCCCAGCCCACCTCAGTGGTAGAGAACATTGCTTTCATGAAGGAGGGGCTGGGTTATATCCTCAGCACCACAAAACCAACGAACAAACAGAGTATGCCAAAGGAGAATTGTGGAGGTATGATTTTATGATTCATCACTATCCAGATGTCTTTAAAGTCTTTTGAATAAATGGCAATGTGTCTGGGGAAATGATAGAAAAAAACAAAAGGGGCTGAAGAAAAAAGTCTTGGGAAGTTTCAATTCAAAGTCCAGAAAGGGAAATGGTAATAATGGTGAAGGAAGACAGTAGAAATCCAAGCATGGGCTCAGCTCGTAAGGTGAACAGACACAAACAAAACACAGAGACACCCAATAAGTTGGGAAGAGGAAGGCAAGAGCCAGAGTTCAATGGTGAAAGGTGGGCCACCCATTTATCAGCTCGTCGTCAGAAGTCTGGGAGGCGGGTCTAGCTTCTCTGGCTAGGTGACTCGAGGCTGAGATCCATGTGTAGTTTGTCTTTGTTCTCACCTGGAGATGCTGGGTGAACACATCTTTCCAGCTTGTTCCCTTTTGTCCTCTGAATTCAGTTTTGTGAGGCTCATTATAAGGCTGAATCCCCTTCACTTTGCTGCTCGTCAGAAGCAGTCTGGATTTCTTGCCGTGTGCCTCATTCTGTCTTCAAACCAGCAACAGGGAATTCCTCTTCATGTTTCATCTTTGGCTTCTTCTTTTGTGACCAGAAGAAAAATCAGCTTTTAAAGGGCTGAACCCCTGCTGATTACCACCTTTTTGAAAGGTCATCTGTGCTGTGTTCACAGAGCCCATCCATTCATGGGGGCAAGATCCATAACGTTCTCACTGCTCTGTGTTATTCAGGCCCATGCACTGGGCTGGGTGAAGGATTAGAGGGTCACAATGGGCACAAAATCTCGAAAGGCATCCTAGAATTGTCAAAATCCTACCTGGCTCAAGATGGGAATAAAATGGAAACTTGTCAACTTTTTTACCTTTTCCTACTAAATTATGGGAGACGTACAAATTATCATCAGCTCGTCTTACAACTGCATATTGCTATGTCATTGTGACCTGAAAATTTTATTTACAAAAATGTATATACTGAAATTGTGTAGAGTTAGAAATGATATAAAATTTGTCAAAAAGGAGAGATTATTTGCAGAAAATTTTAGTTTAATGAATCTGTCCTAATGAAATGTGATAATCCCAATAACCTTAAATTGAACTCCTCACTGTTGCACACCTGGGGAGAGTGTGTTGCTGGTTAGAGCCATAGCTGGTGGAGTATCTAGTCCCATACTTAGCAAGTGGTTGGGCTTCATTAAGGATGGCCATGCCTGGATTTGGCATACCCATCTTCTGAAAGAGTTCTTCTAATTTTCAGGAACATTTTCATTCCAAGAAAAATGTGCCATCCTGAAAAAATGTTCAAAGAGCAAAGCAGTAGACCCAGTGTTACACAGTCCTTGGCAAAAGTAGCATAAGTAAGCGGGTGACATAATCAGTGTGTGGCCCATGAGTGGCACAAAACTCTGCTCTTACAGGCCTCCCTGCCACTGCATGTGTGCCCACATGATGCAAGATTCTGCCGTCACTGGGTTTCAATGCTGAACTGTTTTCTGATGCAGGGCTCCATCTTTTCAGGGTGCACCACCCCCACAATGCATGCAGACCATTCTGCACACAGGCAGCACCGCGCACTTGATAGTGTTAGACAATCCCATGGTGCCGAGAATTTTAATAAACTTGACAGGTTAGTAAATTGATCAACCAGCTCCTTAAAACGTAATATACCATGGAGTTATTACATCTAGATATTTAATTATAAACCCTGTGATTTTTCTATATTATATGCTTATAGTTTTAAATACAAAATAATGAAGCACACAAAGGTATCTTCAAATGTTATTGTCTGTCAGTAGCATGAAAAATAAGAGTCCACTGGATTTTGAACTCATTGAGATGACAGACACTTTTTTTTTTTTTTGGTACCAGGGATTGAACTCCGGTCCTTGCGCTTGCGAGGCAGGCCACCGAACCGCTGAGCTAAATCTCTGGCCTATTTTGCTTATCTTAACATGTAGGAGAAGATGACTAAATTTGTTGTTAGTCCTGTTTGTGAGGCTGTTACAGTAGAAGAAACCTGATTCAATTTTACCTAAAATAATAAACTATAGAATAAAATTATTCATAGCAAATCTTGAAGATATTCTAGAATGGAGCCTCTCTGGGTTTAAATGTTGAGTCTGCTAGGATAATTCTGATTTCCTTGACACCATAATTTCTTACTTCGTTGAAATGACTTAAGGGCGATTCTGCCTTAGGAAAGACTCCTATTTCTAACTTGCCACTCCACAAGCCTATATGGGAAGGAATAAGTTTCTCAAATTTGATATATTTAAAAGGAAAATCTGAACTACCACCAAACTTAACAGAGTTTTGGTGATCTTTAAATTAGTAAATGCCTTCCTTCATTCTCTCAACAACTGGAATAAAACCTCAAGAGTCATTCATTAAATATTTCTTCTTCCTGTGTACATGTAACCATCAGCTTGCACTGTAGTCTCTGCCTTCCAAATATGCTCTGAATGCAGCCTACAGCATATACTGGTTCCATGCTGGGAGTCTCTAGTATGTCTCCCCTAGATCACTGCCAGCGTCAAATGCTATTCCGGCTTCCACTCTGTCCACCACTCCAAACTCCTTAGAGAGTGTATTTTATAAATGAAATTTGTGTATATTAATCAGCCCGTGTTACTCTCTCACTGTAAATATTCCAGTGGCTTCCCATCACTCTCAGAATGGACTCTGAATTCACAACGAACAGCCAAATGCAACAGTCCGCACTCTGGTTGCTGGCCATGCCTGTGACCTCACGTCCCCCTGCTCATGGTCTCTCGGCTTCAGTGAGCTGCTACTTTCTTCAAACACACTAAGCGGGACATGGTCCTGCTGTTCTGTCTGCCCAGAATACTCTTTCCTCAGACATTTACATTAATGTAGGTCCCTGATCAAGAGGACTTTCCTGACCACTCCCAACAAAACAGCCCTTGCTCTTTTTCTTTATTTATTACCTCAGCATATGTTGTCTTTCAATCACTTGTCATTAATTGACAAAGTTAACCTTTAAATTCTTGTTTCTTTGTCGATAAGCTATGGAATAGGAGAAAATTTGATTATTTCATTGACCTATTCATTCCCAACACTTACAGCAGTGCCAGGAACTTCAACACTGATGGCGAAATAGTTGCTGAATGAAGACACGGAGGGCTATAGAAAGCACTCTGAGTATAGTATGATTATATTTTTTTCACAAGGCTCTGATTCAGGGGATCCATTTTGCATGTTTTCCCCCAAACATAGATTCAGAAAGAAAAAAAATATTTTTAAAAGTTACAGCATTTTATAAGGATGACTGTCATTATCTTTGGAACCTATCAATTCTCAGAAAATAACAGTTACTTATTATGGTTTTCCAGAGCAGGTACTTAAAACCTGTTCAGCAAATGAATAAATGAGGGGAAGAGAGTTTCAGGAAGAAAATATATCATTGATAGCAACTAAGAAATTAAGACAGGAAATATACTCCTAAGTGAAATAAATAAATCACACATGTGTCAATACCGAATAGTCTCTCTGGTGTGAATAATCTGCAATAATACAGAAGATCCTAATAAGATTACTGACATTGTGAAATGGGAAGAAAGGGGCTAAAGGTGTAGGGAAGGTGGGATGGGTAGGGGAAGGGTAAAAAGGGAAAGAAAAAAATGTAAGATAATGAAAAGATGGAAATAAAGTGTTTGTAGATGGGGAGGGGAGGAGGGGGTGAAGGATATAGCAAACGTCAGGGTGACCTGGAATTCTTGTGCTGAGGAAGTGCTAGACAGGATCATGAAGGCTTTGAAGATTTTCTCTTGGTTGCGATTTCTCAAGGTAGTTGATTGTGGCTTCTGATTAGGACCTGAGATTAAAGTTCTGAACAGAACTACACAAGTCTTTATAAGCTGTGTGGCTTCCATCAGAGTAAGCTCCCTACTCTTTTCAAGTCTACTTCCATTAACTGGTGAAGTCTTGCCCCCTCTTGCTGCTTATTCTTGAATAAAAGCTGATCTCTAGAACCTTAAAGTATGAAATCATTCTCTTTTTTCTTCATGCTTCCATAACTTTTAACTCTAGTTTTACTAATTTTCGCATGTTATATTTTAAAGCAGTTACCTAACATCAGGAATCTTTTTGCCTTTAAAACCTTTCGGTTATTAGTTGAAAGTGATTAAAAGTATAAACTGAGGGGGGCGCTGTATCTAAAACAAGACCTGCAATATATGGAAAGGAGACACAATCTTACAAATATTAAGCTGTAAAGTCAGAATGACTGATTTCCACTAAGGCACTCTGAAAAAGAAGAGATTGAAGAGGCTGATAAAAAATGGAAAGACACCCCTTGCTCCTGGGTAGGAAGAACCATTATAGTGAAAATGGCCATTCTTCCAAAACTGCTATACAGGCTCAATGTAATCCTGATTGAAATCCCTGCAGTATATTTCACAGAACTAGAGAAAACCATCAAAAATTAATTTGGAACCAGGAGATACCTAGAATAGAAAAAGCAATTCTAAGCAACAGAGACATGGCAGGGGGTATCACAATCCCCAATTTAAAAGTGTACTACAAAGTCACTATGATAAAAATAGCATGGTAATGGCAAAGAAACAGACCCAGGAATCAGTGGAACAGATTAGAAGATGTAGAAAAAGCTCCAGACACATACAGCTACCTCATTTTGACAAAGGAGCCAACCATCCTCAGTGGAGGAAAGAGAGCCTCTTCAGTAAATAGTGCTGCCGGGTGTGGTGGAGCACGCCTGTAACTCCAGCACTCAGGAGGCTGAGGCAGGAGGATCACTGTGAGTTCAAGACCAGCCTGGGCTACATAGTGAGTTCCAGAGCAGCTACATAGTGAGACCCTGTCTCAAAAAAAAAAAAAAAAAAAAAAAAAAAAAAAAGTAAATAGTGTTGGAAAAACTCAATTTCAATTTGCCAAAGATTAAAACTAAACCCCGATCTTTTACTATGCACTAAAATCCAAGTGGTTTAAAAATCTAATATTAAAACAGAAATACTAAACTTGCTGCAAGATAAGTTAGGTAGAACTCTCGAAGACATTGACATAGGAAAATACTTTATGAACAAATCCTCAGTAGCACAGGAACTAGCACAAACAATCAACAAATGGGATGCTAAATTACTTTCTAGCTTCTGCACTGCAAGAGAAATCACAAGCAGAGCTAAGAGACAACCTACGATGTGGGTAAAAATTTCACCACCTGTTCCTTAGACAAAGATCTATATTCTAAGAGATATATAAAGAATTCAAAAAAATCAGACCCCCCAAATATAAAGACCGGATTCAAAAGTGGGCATTGGAAATGAACAGACACTTTTCAGACAAACAAGTAAAAGCAGCAAATAAACATATGAAAAAGTGTTCAACATCACTGATCTTTTGAGAGATGCAAATGGAAACAACACTGAGATTCCACCTCATCACAGTAAGAATGGCTGCTATCAAGAAATCAACCAATAAAAAATGCTGGCAGGGCTTTGAGGAGATAGGAACCCTTTTTCATTGTTGGGGTATTACAGACTGGTGCAACCACTGTGGAAATCAATGTGGAGATACCCCAAAAAACTAGGATTAGAGGTCCCATTTGACCCAGTTATTTCCCTGCTGGTTATCTTCCCAAAAGAATTAAAATTAAAAGAACCATACCACAGAGGTATATGTGTACCCATGTTTATAGCAGCACAGTTTGTAACAGCTAAAACGTGGAAACAGCACAAATGCCCATGAACTGAATACTGGATAAAGATGTGGTTTTTCTATAAAATGGAGTACTACTCAGCCATAAACAATGAGAAGCAAGAGACATTTATAGCTAAGTGGATGCGCATTGAGGCCATACTCTTAAGTGAAATAAATAGTTCACACATGTGTAAATACCAAATAGGTGTCGATTTTTATCTTTCTAAGATACAAGGTTTTTCCGGAGGTTGGATAATAGTTCATTGGTTGTAAGTCCTCTTTTAAGTTCTGTTTTAAGAATATTGGTGTCCTAAAATAATAAATATTCTCTTTGGGTCTGGGCAAGATGCTGTCTTTATCATGATGCATGGATTTTGGTAGATAACTAGAGCTCACTTTGTTTAACTATCAGTTGAAACTATTTACAAGGGCTTTGCATTATATGTCTTCTTTATCTTTATCTAATGTTAAATCATTATATGTAAATTATACTCCTCAAAATTTAGTTGAAAAACACTCAGATGCAGAAAGCTCTTTATTATTTGAAATATTTTGACATCTAGAATCTGGTGCAATGTTTGCTATGATTTGCGTTACAAATGCCTTTATAGGGTCTAGCAGATAGTGTTTTAAATTCCAAGTTCATTCTTCGTGTAGTCAGTATCACTCAGGATAATCA
Source organism: Fukomys damarensis (assembly GCF_012274545.1). Classification (NCBI taxonomy): domain Eukaryota; kingdom Metazoa; phylum Chordata; class Mammalia; order Rodentia; family Bathyergidae; genus Fukomys; species Fukomys damarensis. Next base: position 45,039,489 of record NW_022900939.1, read on the forward strand.
GAGTGAGGATTATAGTCCTCAGCAAGGTGTTTCTTATTCAAGAAAAAGTATTTTTGAATATTGTATATTCTAAGCAGAAAAGTAGCTTGTCCTATTTTTTGATAATTTAATGTTAAACTATTAATTTCTGTTATTTTAAAGAATTAAATCAAAATATAGTGTTATGCCATAAATTTTCTTTCATTTTTAGAGTGTAAAATAATCTTTCTAATACTTATAACCCAATGGATAAATGTTCCTTAATGTTAGCAAGGCTAAAGATCTGCAGTTTTGAGTTTATGATTCAGCTGAGCTGTTGGGCAGGGAGGAAGTCCACTCTGTACCATCGTCCTGCTGGCTCTGCCCTCGGTCGTGTGGATACTAAGACTTGCACTTGCAGGCTGTGAAGACACTGGGAAGATTGTTTCTACTCTTTCGCTCTTCTTAGAAATGCGATCTGCAGAGCCAAATCTGTCAGCACAGAATGGGTGTTTGGTGGCAATGCAATCTGCTAAAGCCTAAGGCTATTCATTTTTAATTTGTTTTTCTGACTTTCTTTCCCTTCCTCTCTGAAGGTCCTAAGCGACGGAAATTTTCCAGCACTATGATCTTGCAACCTCGGGCTTGGCAGGACTCAGTACTGGCATCTCCTTTCACAGCGATTTACCCAAAGAAGCGATCTCCACTAGAGAGCCGTCAGCAGAGCACAGTCTCCTTTCTCTATGGATGTTTTCTCTTCTCATTCTCTGAGTTCTGGTGTTCACGACACAACATCAGCGTCACCCGAGCCTGCCCGGGTTCCTAGGGGGCTGCAGAGCCCACTGAGGAGTCCTCAGTGGTTTCCTTAATTTCCAGAGGAGGACACCGGGGATCCCCTGTACCCCGCTAAGGTAACTGCACTAGAACAGGTGCCATCTTGCACTGGCCACCTGTGCCACAGCTCCGTCCTCCAGCCGTCGGCCCCTTGCAGATCGGCTCATCCCTGAGGCGTCCAGCCTATCCGCCCCGGAGGGGTCCACCCAGCGCCGGGTCACAGGCTGCTGACTCTCCAAGTGAATTAAGCCAAACCTGCGCGACACGCTCCGAGCCTGAGGTGAGATCCTCTCATGACTCTCAGGTCAAGTTTGGCACCGCAGACAGTGCCGTTTGCAGAAGACGTCCTAGACGCAGCCAGCGTTATTTGCCAGCGGGTGTGCACCGAAGGGAGCTCAGACCATCGCTTCTGGGAGCTCATCTCCTCCTCCAGCTGAAATAACACCACCCCTGGCATCCACAGAACTGCTGCCAGTGTTTCCTTTTGAAAAGATGCAAGCGAAACAGTTTTATCCCCATCCTTGGAAGAACCCATTGCCTCACCAAGTGATGAGGATGATGATGTATGTCTGGACAAGACTTATTTATCCGTTTCCCTTCAAAATTGTCCATTCGGACTTGATGTTCTCCTCTGGTTCTCCCCACAGCGGGCTTCTGATCACCTGTCAGCATCAGAAAACGTTTTACAGCTTTGGAAATTAGGCAGTATCACAGCACAGAGCCCCCACTGAAGCGCGGAATCCGACAGTTTACCAGACGCTGAAAGGGATGCAAACCATCTCATCGCAGCTCGGGCTCCGCACCAGCCGCAGTTCTTTGGGTCCGGGGCTGGCCTCGCCCCTGCAGGCCCTGCCCAAGCCCCAGCTGCGGCCCGAGGGCGCCCAAGGACGGAATCGCTGCCTGCTTACGGTACCAGCGCGGTCCCCAGGGCGGACCTCTCTCCTCTCCGTCTGTAACCAGGCCGGGCCAGCCCACCTTCCTCCTGGAGCTCTGGCCTAAAGCCAGAGACGGGAACCGCTCCAGAATGGGCACCGCCTCCTGCCAGCCACAGTCTGCCCACGGCCAGCGCCCTTCCCTGGCCAGCACCGGCGTCCACTCCAGCGCCAGGCCGACGAGTTCGGGTGAGTTTTGCGGTTTCTCTTCGGTGCCCTTGCGGAAGTGAGTTTCTTCCCTGCAGAGAAGGCAGAGCCTGTCGCGGTCCGCAGTCAGGCAGCAGCGGCCGCACCTGCGGTCACCCCTGCCCCGGGTCTTTCCATGTGTGCGCCACGCGGCCACCGGTCGCACAAGGCAGGGCGTGGCCCCCTGATCTGCGGCCTGAGCAGGTGGGAGCCGTCCAGGCCTCACAGCAGACCCTCAGAGTCGAGGGAGCAGTTAGCATTCCTGCAGCAGCTTTTGTCAGCAGAACCCAGGGTAACTTATCCTTTCTCACATCGCCTCCCAGGCGGGCATGTTTTAAAAGAAAAAAAAATGAGGAAATCAGCAGAGCTTAATTGGCTTTTCCCATCCTATATGGTGTGATGTGTCATTTTTAAAATTTAAGTCTGTGAGACTTTCCTTGTATGCAATTCCAAGCATGAATTAAATTTGTAGACCTTATTTAATAAAAATACTCTATAAATTTGTAAGAGATTCAAATGTGGAAATTTGAACTCAGAATTTCAAATAATTTATGTTAGTTTCCTAACATTTCTTTCTTTTTTATTGAGTTTATTGGTACATTTTAGGTATACAGTACAGTTACATTCATTGTTGGGATCTTGTACCTTTACATGACAGGTCTTGGTTCTCATTTTTTCCCCTTGTCCCTGCCCTCCCTTCACCCACTCCTCCCCTCACCTTTTACAAACACTTTATTTCCATTTTTTCATTTTCTCATATTTTTTCTTTTCCCTTATTACCTTTCCCCTACCCTTCCCACTTCCCCTACACCTTTAGTCCTTTTCTTCCTATTTCACATTGTCAATTATATCATTAGGATCTTATGCACTGTTATAGTTTATTCACACCAGAGAAACTATTCGGTATTTACACGTGTGTGACTTATTTATTTCACTTAGGAGTATATCCTCAATATGTGTCCATTTTCCTATGATTGAATCTAATTTCTCATTCTTTATGGATGAGTAGTATTCCATTTTATAGAAAAACCACATGTTCTTTATCCAGTCTCCAACTGATGGGCAAATGGGCTGTTTCCGAGTTTTAGCTATTACAAACTGTGCCACTATAAATATAAGTGCACATTTATCACCGTGATATGATCCTTTTAATTCTTTTGCAAAGATACCCAGCAGAGGGATGGCTGGGTCAAGTGGAACCTGTAGTCCAAGCTCTTTGAGGTATCTCCATATTGATTTCCATAGTGACATTTCTTTCTTTAGAGCACTTTCTGGAATCATTGATGTCCTCTTCCCTTGTAATTATTATCAAATTAGTAAGGTTGTCAAAACAAAGAAAAAGTTTAGAGAATTGTTATTATCAGAAAGAAGGAGTTTTTCCTCTTTCCTGTAAAAGTTCTGTCTTGGGGAATTTCAGGTGTTACTCTGTGGTGGCAAAGCCAACTTTCCTACAAGGAGAAACATAAATGTTTTATGACTGCATAGGTTTGGCTGTGATTCTACTATAGAAGAGACACATATTACCTAAAATATTTTAGATCTGCAATTTGTGGCAGACAGATCAGTACTATGAAAGACCAATCATTATATTTGATATGTCCAAACTGATGAGATTTTCTTTAGAAAGTTTCTCAATAGAAGATAGTAAATTTAATTGCCAATATAAATGTAGTATTAACTTGTACTTTCACAGAGTTATAACTTATGGTGTAATTCTTATGGCTTATAAAATTGCCCCATACACCATGACTCATGAATTACATTCTGGATAAACATAGCAGAGACAAAACATTCACTTTCACATTCTTCACCCTACCCCGAGGCACTCCTTGGGAGTGATCAGGACCTGATTTTCTCCTGCCCCATCACCAAACACTGTGTGCCTTTCATGAGTGTGGCCCTGTCACTCTTCACACCTCAGTCCACCTGCAGGCTCTTGGGTGAGTCTGACTTCATGTGTATCTCCTAGTCTTCTTCAAGTCTCACTTGCCTTCGCCATGAATTTAAACACAATACCCAATCACATCCAAGGTATTGTCTAGCCTTCTCCACTCTGTTTATCCACTGTGTTTGTCAAACCAAAATCACAGAGTAGATAATGGGCCACTGAGTCCAGACAAGCTCCAAGTGACTCTGTGATTAGTGAAGTGGGGGAAAGGAGATTGCTTTTGAGAGAGCTTCTGGAGTGTGCGTTCCCTGACTACTCAGCCCAGCTCCAGCTTCGTTACACAGGATCTCGGCTGTACCCCTCCACCCTCCTGTATCCTGGGCCGTCTGGATGGGTTGATTGAGTGGCTGAAGCCAATGAACTTTGAAGAAAAAGGGGACCATATTCTAGCAGCTCAGCCTTGGGCATTGTTTTCCTACAGAAATATCACCAGTGATTTGTCGAGGACTCAGAGCTTCTTAACCCAGATATTCTCTAATAGCAATTTATTTAAAAAGTATGAAAGTGAATAATCTCTATGATTTCCATTTATTATATACTTAGCTGCAAAATTCTAAATTAAACAGAGTAGAGTGTTAATAGATAAGGACAGGATTTCAAAAAGTAAAATTCAGTGTAAAATTTTCATAATATGATTTACCACATCTTCAGAAGAAAGACTTTGACGATTATAGTTTACTGAGGGCACTTGGTTTTCTTCTGTTTTTCCTTAAGAGCTTTGATTTATCTCAATATATTTTAGTGTTTCTTAATATTCCCTAATTTACAGTATTCAATGTCATTCTTTTTAAAAAAAATTTTAAGCAGTAGATAAAAATTATACCTATTTACAAGGAACTGTGAGATTGTTTAAAATTTATTTTGTTTTTTGGGAACCGGGGATCTAACTCAGGACCTTGCGCTTTTGAGGCAGGCACAGCACCACTGAACTAAATCTCCAGCCCTGTGATGTTTTCAAATATGTATGTGCAATGTACGTTTCAAGTTGGGGCAAACATCTCTGTCACCGCAAACAATTATCACTTCCTTGTTACAAAAACATTTGAAGTCCCTACTTCCACATTTTAAAGAAAATGTAGAGTTTTGTCATCCTCTGTAGTCACCATACTGTGCAAAAGGGCACCAGAACACCCTTCTTCTCTCTGGCTGTAAGTGTTGCCCATTGGTCCATCTGCCCAACCTGTTCTCCTGCCCCTTGACCTCTGGTAACCACTGTTCACTCTCACCTTCTGTGCGATAAACTGCTTTAGATCACATACAGGAGCAAGGTCGCGCTGTGCATGTCACTCTGCATCAGGTTATCTCCCTTAGCATAACGACATTCACAAGTGACAGGATTTTGTTCTTTTGTGGGATGAATAGTTGACCAAATTGTATACAGACCACACTGTCTTTATCCACTCATAGTTGATGAAGTACAGTGGCTTTCTTTTCCTGGCTATTGTGAACAGTGCTGCAATGAACAAAGGAGTGCAGGTGCCCCTTCAGCTTAGTGATTTTGTTTCCTTAGGATATATCACCCATAAAGGGATTTCTAGTTCATAGAGTAGTTCTTTAGAGATAAACTCTACCAACATCTGGCATCACTGCAGTTCTGATAATCCTCCAGCTGGTGTTCCTGTCCATCACACAGGGACTCAGGACAGCTAGGATTTCAGAAGTGCATAGCCCTACTGTGCTGCCCCAAATCACGGGCTCCTGTCTTCCACACTTCTTTCCTGGGGATCTTGAGTGACTACAGGGGAGTGACAGGCGCTCATTGTCTGCGTGGTGAAGCCTGCAGGTCTGTGTCCAGGCCCAGTTTGGGAAGCTTGGGCCTTGTGTTAGAGGGACCCCGCTCTGGAATGAGCTGTAGTGTGCAGAGTTCAGGGTGACTGAATGGGAGAGTGCAGGTGAGGTTATTTGAAAGCTGTTGGGGAAGCTATTAGCATGTGCTTATATCCAGAAATGAAATACAACTGAGTTACATCTGATTTTAATGTTTGCACTCATGTTAAAAACAAAATTCATGTACAAACTATAAAGTATGAATTGTGTAGAGCATAAAATGTATACGTTTAGTGTTTGAAGAGTTAAACTTCCTTATAATATAAAGATGAACAGTAACATGTATAACGATAGTTGAAAAGTTTCCTTTTTCTTACTTAGTAAATAATAGATTAAAAACCTTAAAAATTGAAAGAGGCTATGTGAGAAAGGACAAAGCTTTGTATTTTGGTGTGTACATCTTTCTTGCTGCTTTGACCCCATGACTCTGGTTTTCATTTCCCACACAACAATGCCTGGGGCTGTGCTGCTCTAATGCCACTCCCCAGGCCCCTGCAAGCCCGGCTTCATGCCCAGATTCTTCCTCACTCTTGACCCCAAACTGATAGTCTTGTGGAATTTATTCTTGGACATTTTGCTTCTTTCTCTTGTTTATTTTGGTGTTGATTTTCTTCCTTGTTTCCATAAATCGTCAACTTTTCTTTTCACAATTATCTCTTTTATTCCATGAAGACCCTTTAAAGCCATAGAGATTTACAGCTTCAAATAAGTGCAGAGAAGTCAGCTCTTGTCAGTTTTTCTAGTAAGTCTTTCAAACCCATCAAGCTAGGATGACACTGTTACTTCCCCAAAGCCAAACGCTTTCTTCCTCCCCACTGCACTTATACCCCCATGCACCTCTCAGGTAAAAGTTCTGTCCATCTAGCTTTCTAAGCTTCAGAATAAACTAGATTTTATCAAAAGTACTATCAATTCCCTTCCAAAGTTCTTTTCCAACATTTTATGACAGCCCACTATCATTGTTACTACTCTTCTCTAGTCACTCTTAGGCAGTACATTTGTAAATGGGGATACTTTTTCCCAGTTTATAGTCTCTCTGATCTAACTCCCATATTACTTTCAGAGACTTTTTATGTGCTTCCTCATTCTTCAGCTTTAAAAACTCCAGTAGCTTTTCATTTCTGATAGGAAACGATTTAACATGTTACGTTCTCCACCTATGTGTTCCACCTGGAGTATTCACTTGATGTCAGCACCCTGGGTCCCTCTCCTCATCCTGCCCTATTTTACGATTCCCATTGCTGCAGCCTATCACCGGCGCACAGCCCTATAGTGCAGAGTGCACAATGCCTCCGCATGAATGTCCTCCATCGTGCGGAGACCCAATTCAAGTGTTAGTTGCTATGGTAGGACTTTGGTGAGCCTCGAGGTTTCCTTTTGTCCTTTGTATTTAGTCCTGTGGAATGCTGTACAAACCTGGGTCCTCTTGGCTTTGGATATTTCTTGTTCTTTGTAGTTACATTATATATTATTTTACATACTATCTTATTAAAGCTTTAATGTAATGATGGAGTAAAAGGAAAGACTGCGATATGCCTATCTTAAAAATGATCACAGGGATCCACCAATTTAATATAGATTGGGAGGTTTAGCTGAGGAAGCTGCTAGGAGCACAGCAACATAAACTGTAGACACATGGAAACCGGGGACAGAAAACAGAAAATACTAGGACTGGAGAATTGATCAAGGACAAAGTTTCTTATCTCTAACAAGGAAGCTGGATAAGTCAATGTACAGTGAATTTGAGCAATTATCAATTCATTCATGGCTCCTATGGTGTGTTATTTGGTAGGCAAATGGCGTGGTATTAGGGTGCTCCAGGCAGCTGAGACAAGTAAAGGGAGGAAGTTATAATCCATTTCTGAGTGGTACAGGGCTTGGTTATCGATGCCCAGGAAGCAAGGTTCATGGAGAGAGCCGTTACCTATTCCTGCGGAAGGACTGAACACACTTCTGCTCAGGAGAGAATATCAGTTCTGTAGTGAGATTATGAATGAAAAGGAGCATTTCAGGTCCGGACTGGAAGCCCGAAGGCAATGACCCCATCCTGTGACCTCTCCCGGTGTTCAACAAGGCTTGACGAGGACAGTGACAGGTAGGAAGTAGTTTAACCACAAAACGACAAAAATATTTAGTGGGACTTTCTGGATACTACAGTATTTCAGGCAAACAATTCCCTTTTTCAAGGAAAGTTATTGTAGAACAACTGCCGTTAATTCAGTAGCTACTTATTAATTAAGAAAGTTATTGGCTTGAAAGTCTGGTCTCTGCACAATTTTGCAGATGAGAAACAGGCAGAAAATGTTTTGGTTGCACTCCCTTAACTAGCCACTGTTTAGGTTGGCTTTGGAATTTAGTCTACAAGAACTTGGTCATTCTTTGTATCCTTCGTGTCTTCTGAGCTCCTGTCCCAGGGTGGATCTTGATCTGGTCCTTCTAGTGAGTGTCGTCTCTGGCTCCAGGTAATGAGGGAAGCTAAGGAAGATCTGACAAGAGCAAAGGAGTAGGAATAAATCTGGAATAGCGAACTGATGCAGTCAGCCTTTTGCCTTGGATGGTCTGAAATAGCTAATTCTGATAGTGATGAGAAATACTTACCTCCCCGCCGACCTGGATTTTCTCAATTCACTGTTATCAGTGACTCGTACACAGGAAATTAATAAAAAAAAGCTATTTCTGTTGCTTCTCAAATCTACACATAAATCACATAGTACAGAATAAATGTCACTTTTATGAGTATCAGTTAGCAGAATTTTGAGGTGTGATTTAATATCAGTGATAAATGTTATTCAGACTCCTTAACAGTATTATAACAGTGATTGGCATGGCCTGTTTCCTTCTTCAGTAATTCACTTAGCAACATATTTTACTGTCCTGGACTCTGGTATTAATCATACATTTCTAAATAACACTGACATTTTCCTGCTGTCCTGAAGTGTAATTTTCAGTGAAAATAGATAGATAATAAACTTTAAGCAAAACAAGCTGGTATTTCTACATAACACTGTATCCTTATTCTGGTTAGGGTGGAGTGCCAGCTTGATTGGCTTAGGAAAGCCCCTGAGAGATTGCTAGAGCACACTTCTGATATCGCTACGTGGGTGACTTCGGCTGCTAAGATACTTCTGGCTGGTGCTCTCCTCTGCCATTTTTTGGTTGCCATTAAGGAAGCATCTTTGCTCTGGTCTGCCCCTCTTCCATGATTTCTCTGACTTGCAGCCAGCCACCCATGAACTACGTGCCCTTGAAGAAGTAAGCTCAATTACACACTCCCTCTCTAAATTGTGGGCTTTGCGTATTGTATTCCAGGGAAGGGAGAGCTGACTAGTACAGAAAATTGGTATCAGAAGTGGAGTCACATCATGACGCTTCCTGACTATGTGGTGCTGAAGCCTTCGGAACTGGTTTGCAGGGGGAGTGTAGGAAAATTTGGAGGTGAGGGCTGGAGGGGCCAGAGACTGGGGTAAGCAGAGCCCAATGGGCAGTTCTGCCCACACCTCAGAGAACTGGAATGCTGATAGGAATGCAGAGAGCCAAGGCCTCAGGTGGGTACAAGGACTCCACTGGGAGTTGGACAAGAGGCCTGTGCGGAATGCTCTGTGTGCTGTGACCTAAAAAAGTCATTTGCTGGTTGTTCATGTCCTGGGGCTTTGCAAGAGATTCAGACGAAAGGCAGTGGGCAAAACGATCTAATGAAGACCTTTGAAGACAGCTCAATACTTAGGCTGTGTCGTGAGTACTTTTGGCTGCCTTTAGCTGGATTTATAGTGAGAATTTGGAGCAAAAGTAAAGGAGAAAAATTTGAACAAAAAACAAGCACGTTAAATTGGGACCACAGAAGGTACAATTGCTGCAAAAGGAAAAGGAGGTTTCTTGTACAGAAATAAGAAGAGAGTACATTTCAGGAGCAGCAATGCCTGGCCACCCCAGCTGCAGAAGGGTCAACCTTTCATTAGAGAAGAGAAGCCATTAGAGAAGGGACACCAGCTAAGAAGGGGCTCCTAGGGAATCTGCTCCGTGGGATTCATTCGGCTGTGCTGCAGAGGGTGCTGTGGCCACGGCCCAAGGGTGTCTGGCTACTGTTCCCACTGCCAACTGACACTGGTGTAGTCGGTATAGTAATGGTTTCACTGGCAAGCTGAATGCAAGCAGTGGCAGGTCAGGGAGGTTTTCACCCAGATTTCAAGTGAAGTCCAGAGAAGTTAGGCAATCTGAGAGGGCAGTGCACAGGAGCTGTTCCTGACAAAGTCAGAGACACAACTAACGTGGAACATCTGCAGAGGAAACATGCATTCTGTGTGTGAAGCAAGCAGAGAGAAGCTGCATGGGCTGCAAAAAGTAAAAGCATACAGGTGAGGCCAGCCAAGCCCTTTGGCACTAAATCTCAAGGTCACATGTCTCAGGTGCCACATACGGAGCTATGGAAATTCATATTTGTCCTGCTGAGTGGGTCCTGCTTTAATCTGACTTTTCCCCTCATTTTTGAATTGAGGAAGATTACCCTGTGCCATTTTACTTTAGGATTATGTAACTTGATTTTTATTTTTACAGAGGTTCACATCTAAAAGTTTGCCTTGAGTATCAGAAGTTTGTGATTTGGACTTTTGAGAAATTCTACAGCTATTGAGATTTTGTGGAATAAATCGTTGCAATTCTGGTTGTTTGCAGGGTAATTGTGTTATCCTAAGTATTCAGACTTTTTTTTTTTTTTTGAGATTAAGTTTGGTTTGAGGGATATGTTTAGGTAGCAAGTTGACAAGAGAAGGGCCGTAATAGTTATGTGGAATATCATCTTGTTTAGCTTTGGAATCTTCCTAGGAATTGATGGACTGCACTTTTGGTTTTCTGGAGAGGTCATGAGGCATGACCTTGGGTGCTCTGTGTGATAACAGGCACGTCTTCTAGTAGGCACTGTTCCCCTGCCCTGCTCTCTAGCTGTCATACACTAAGGGCCTGGCTTTTCCACATCTTTTTACATGATGCTTCTACTTTAGAGCCTGCTAAATACAGACTGGCATGCCTTGAAACCATGAATGAACTTACATCTCCTCCTTTACTTTGTGGGTGTTAGTTATTGTGTCCCAGGGTCAAGAAAGCTGACCCTGTGTGTGTGTGTGTGTGTGTGTGTGTGTGTGTTATAAGATGGATGGCAAGCAAGACACAGGAAGGTGACAATATATACAAATAATATTTAAAAAGTGGAAATAGAGTAAATTGAGTGTGTCAAGAGTTCTTAGTTGATGAATAAGAGGTAAGGGTTCACTTATGGTCTGAGGAAACCAACTGGAAGGAAAGAGATGGAGCTGTATGGCTACAGGGAGGAAGAAGATCCTGCAAAGAGCACACAGCTGGTGCTGGCTTAAGGAAGGAAGGTGTCTGCCAAATGCAATGGCATCAGGGAGGTGGTGCGGAGGGACAGGTAAGTAGAGGGAGGCTTACAGAGCATGAAATTAGACAACATGGGAACATACAGAAAATGGGATTCTAAGAATTCTAATGCACTTCAGGAGCTCCTGTTTGAGTCACGGTATGATATAAAATTATTGCAAGCGTGGGGAAGAGAAGTTCAGTCATCAAAGTGAGCTCTGTGCTGCGATGCGGTGGGCGGGTGGACAGAGGCAGGAGCCCCATGGTGGGTGCAGGTCCTCATCAAGTGAGAAGTGAGGGAGGTCTGGCCAGGGCTGTCAGCAGCGAAAGCTTAAGAAAAAGTGAGTTCCTGGATATTTTTGGAGAGTCAAGGCAAAAGGATTTGCTGGTATGTTGAAATATTTTTGTTTGTTATGATAATTAGTCTCAGTGAGCACAGAGAAGTATATTAAGACATCATCTGAACATCAATAACAATTAAGAAAACCAATATTTTCAGAAATGCTAAAAGTAGACTTATGAGAAACTTTTATCAGTGATAGAACTAACAAAAGCTGTATAACAATGTAAAACTAATAGTTTCATAATGAACTTCTTGATTATGGTCCCGAAGCGTAGAATGACCCTTGTCCTTCTGCATCTTCCAAGAATCAGAGTCACGTACAGATTGAAATACATGAGGAGTGATCAAAATAGACTGTGAATGCTTACATTTTAAATATGTAATATGCATAGCCATTAATCACCTTCAAAATTCTCTCCTCTGGCTGAGAACACACTGACAGCAACACTCTTGCCATTATCTATGTGCAGTTCTAGAAGTCCTCTCTCATGAACGTCTTTATGACATGTAATAAAAAGTACAGTGAATGTCGCTTCTCAATCCCATTCAACAGAAGGGCAGTCTCGAAACAACATTAGGGTGCACCCTCTCCCACTTTATTTATTTATTCATTTATTTGGTTTTTGGAGACAGGGTCTCACTCTGTAGTTGAGACTGACCTGGAACTCACTGTGTAGCCCAGGTTGGTTTCAAACTCACAGTGATCCTCCTGCCTCAGCCTCCCGAGTGCTGGGATCACAGGTGTATGCTACCAGGCCCTGCTCCTCTTCTATTTTATTCACTGACTGTGGCACCATGAAGTGTCCAAAAGGCAAAAGGAACACATTCCTCAAGGACATTTGGACAAATGTTTTGAAATGATCCAAGACACGAGAGCAGCCATGACAGCACAACTAAAGACACTCCTGCAAGAGGACTTGCAGACCTGCCTCCCCATGTGCTGAGAACAGAAGGATGTGTTCTTCTGAGGAGGAAGCCTGTGGGAGAGATTCGTTCCATCCCTCTCCCTCACTTCCAGTAGCACTTGATCTTGACTTCTGTGGCTTGTGGCTGCTGTCACTCCAGTCTCTTTCCCTGCTGGTGCACACGGGAGGACCCCAGGCACATTAACTAAGTGCCCCCAACTCCCTGTGGCCTCCTTTTAGCCAGAGACATCTGCAGGAACTCTGGTTTGTCACGTCACAATCTGAGGGTTGGGAGTGTTTTGAGAGAGGGAGAGGGCACACGATTCAATCAATAAAGAAACACACATGCCGGGCGTGGTGGCGCACGCTTGTAATCCCAGCACTCGGGAGGCTGAGGCAGCAGGATCGCTGTGAGTTTGAGATCAGCCTGAGCTACACAGTGAGTTCCAGGTCAGTCTCAATTACAGAGTGAGACCCTGTCTCCAAAAACCAAAAAACAGAAGAAAAAAGAGAGAGAGAGAAATAGAGAAAGAGAAAGAAAGAAAGAAAGAAAGAAAGAAAGAAAGAAAGAAAGAAAGAAAGAAAGAAAGAAAGAAAGACACAAAGAAAGACACAAAGAAAGACACAAAGAAAGAAAGAAAGACACAAAGAAAGAAAGACACACACACAGCTCAATACTAAATTACTTTCTTACCAACTAACTGGGTTTTTTTTTTTTGCGTGTTTGTTTCTAGTAGCAAACTTTTCTAAGCTCGAGGTATGGAAAATAATGGTTTATATTTCCTGTAGTATTATTTTATGTAATTTGCTGGTTGAACATTGGTGTGTTTGAAATTTCAAGATATATTTGATTACTGTGATTGTACACAGATTTTTAAAAAATATTGCCATAGGTGTGTTGATATTGTTCAATATAATAAATAACTTTTCCCACAATTATCAAAGAGGGAGCAAATAAGTAAGGAAGCATTCTCAATGTGTTCTTTTTTTCTGACTTTAGACAGATGTATTTTTGTTCTTTTTTCAAGATTTTAGGTAAGTTGGCTTGTGCTGATTTCCATACTCTCATCTACAAAACATGTCTTTCAAAGTCAGTTCCTTTCTCAAACATTCTGCACAGCAGAGCTTGTGCATATGTTTATTGCTAATGAGCCTTCACCCCAGAAGGATGGGTTGGGGAATGTGTTTCTGAAGAATGCTTAGGAGCCCACTTGTCCCAAATCACATGTTGCTTGCAGGGTGGCTTGGAGCTCTGACTTCTCAGACCACCCTTTGTGGGCATTTTATTGGCCACGGAGCCCACACTAGAGCAAACGGTGGTTCAGAGCCTTACAGATTGCCCTGGCTATTTACTTACATATTTAAAAGTCCCGAGTTGTACAGTTCATTCTGTGGGAAGATGGCAGAAACTGGAAAGTTAAGTAAACCTAGAAATGCCATTCTGTGACTTAGTAGTTCTTTGAAGACTCCCACCCAGCCTCTGTTTGCTTACTTGTGCAATGGAACTGTGGCTGACGTTGCAGGTAATTCCCCGTGTTATAGGAATAGATCTCGATAAATTCTGTCTCACTGCTCTCTCAATATCTGGCCCCCAAACTTTCCTATGATCAAGTTCAGTTCTACATCGTGTTTTGGCTTTCTAAACTTTTGCCATGAGTTTTGAATACCTGAAAGGTGATCTCGAAGCTTCCCGGATTTTACTGATGTGCAGCTCACCTCTGACGCGTTCAAGTGCTGACTAATGCGCCTGCTCTGACGTACAGCGCCTGTGTGCGTGCTCCACTCTCTTCGCTGTGCTTTGCATATCCGACTGTGCCTGGGCCAGGGACTTCCAATCTCTCCTCACATCTCATCAGTCGCTATTTACAGTTTTTAATGTGCGTCACTGGTTACAGAATGTTCGTAGGTTGATGGTCTGAGGCAACTTCTACCGCCTGCCCTGGGCTTCTTGCCTCCTGTGTGACGCTGCCTTGCTTCCTAAGACGGCAACTCCCATCCCACAGTCAGGGCTAATAGGTCAGTTTCTCACTCGCCTTTCTCGGCTTCCAAATACAAGATTTTTTTTTTTTATTGAGTTTATTGGTACATTTAGGGATACAGTACAGTTACATTCATTGTTGGGATCATGTACCTTTACATGGCAAGTCTTGATTCTCATTTTTTCCCCTTACCTCTGCCCTCCCTTCACCCCCTCCTCCCCTCTCCATCTACAAACACTTTATTTTCATCTTTTCATTCTCTCACATTTTTTTCTTTTCCCTTTTTGTTCTTCCCCTACGTATCACACCTTCCCTACACCTTTAGCTCCTTTCCTCCCATTTCTAAATGTCAGTAATCTTATTAGAATCTTATGCATTGTTGCAGAATATTC
>NW_022900939.1:45056780-45068099 GCF_012274545.1 Fukomys damarensis
AAAGAAATCCAGAGGATCATGAACACCTATTTTGAGAACCTGTACTCTAATAAAATGGAAAACACAGAAGAAATGAACAGATTTCTAGATACTTATGAATTACCAAAGTTGAACGAAGAAGATAAAAACATTTTAAACACCCCAATCACAATCAGTGAAATTGAAAATGTAATTAAAAACTTACCAACAAAGAAAAGCCCAGGCCCTGATGGATTCACTGCTGAATTCTACAAGACATTTAGAGAAGAACTACTACCATTACTCTTCAAACTTTTCAATGAAATTGAAAGAGAAGCTATACTTCCAAATTCATTCCTGGAAGCAAGTATCACTCTGATTCCAAAACCAGAGAAAGATACAACCAAAAAGGAGAACTACAGACCAATCTCCTTAATGAATATAGATGCAAAAATCCTTAATAAGATACTGGCAAACAGAATACAGAGGATTATTAAGAAGATCATCCATCCTGACCAAGTCGGATTTATTCCAAATACAAGATTTTTTTAAGGGAAGAAACCGCATTGATTTCTGTATTTAGTCTTATATCCACCTTTCCTATGACATTTCAGATTTTACTTTCTGAAGAATTATTTTATTTTAAAGAAAGATGATGTGAAAATTCAATGTAAATTTGCAAATGAGTAAAATTCTACATATAACTTTGTATCTTCAGGTGATAGCTTTAACATTTTTTATTAAAAGTTATAACCATATCTATACCTTTCTATTTTTTCCTATCTACACTCTTGTTTTAGTTAAAGTATCTGCATTTTGTGTAGCCATTGTATAAATTGTTATCTAGTGTTTTTTTTTTAATCTCTTCTTTTTGCATACCGGTGCCTTAGTAACTCTCTACAGCATTCAGAGAATGATTTATGCTGAAAGGAAATAAAATAAAGTTGTATTTTGTCATTCTCCAAGCTAAAATCAATAGAGTAAATTGTGTCCTTTTCAGCCATTTAATATTTATGCCTGGAGCCATGTACATGTCATTGTTTACACAACCAAAAGGAGACCCTGTTTAAATACAAGAGGAACAGTATTAAAAAATTGCATATTTTTCATGAATGACTGGGAAGTGTATTTTTTATTAACCTCATGATAACTAATCCCCAAATTTCATATCTGATTAATACTTAACAGCATCAGAGATGAATTTGTCAGTTATGACACTGCTGAACTATAATGGAGACACACTCATGCATGTAAAGGGCTTGTGCTTTTCATTAATGTCTCATGGAAATCAGTCTGTTACTTCTTACCGCAGAGTGTGTATTTAGAATTTAAATACACAATTGTCATACCCAGTACCAAATCCACCCAGTATGAGTGCGATATGAGATGCACTGAACTACTTCCTATCTCTTCCTTCTATCCTGCATGTGGGAATATGCTGTTGCCATGGTTATTATTAATGTTAGAGTCATGACTACGAAGTGAATTCTTTTGAAATATTTATAAAGTTTAAAAAGCAAATGTACCTGGAGAAGAGAATATATCCACAGCAGCATGGGTCTGGAAAGACTTTCCGTGTCTCTTCTGAGGCACCCTAAGGTCACTGTGCTTCTGGGCCCTCCCTGTTGATGAGATGGTCACACCAAAGTTGACATGGATGTCGGATGGAGACACACAAGTCTGCAAGTGGACAGAACAAACCCGTCTGCTGTAAGGATTGCAGCCTTTCTTTCTGAATCCATGAAAGTACAAGACTTCAAGACAAAATAAAAAACATTTTCTGAGAAAAATTATGCCACATAAATCTTATGAGCCTTTTGAAACGAACTCAAGAAAAAAAATGTGCTCTTAGATGTATTAGTTTCCCACTGAGGACACGAAATACCCAACACCAACAACTGGAGGAGCAGAAGCTTCTTTTGGCTCATGTTTCAGAAGATACAGTCCATGGGCTGTAGGCTTCACAGCAGACACGGAATGGAAGAGAGATAGAGAGGGTAAGCTGCCCAACCCATGAAAGCCAGGAAGCAGAAAGAAGAAACTGCAGCCAGAGTACAATTCTCCAGGTCACGATACCAGGGATGCATCTCCAGCCAGATCCCGGTTCCAAGCAGTGCATTTGGCTACTGAGCTCATCGATGGTGAATCCGCTGATGGGTCCAGTCTCCCTGGTACCTTCTAAAAGCTTTACCTCTGAACACCTCTGAGATTTCTGGAGGACATTTTATCCTTAAATTATAACATTCCACTTCTGCACCCCAAAAGGCTCATGTGCATCTCTTTAGGTAAAGTGAGTTACCAGTGTCTCAGCAGTTCCAGTGCCGCTGAAAAGTCTATATTCAAAGTTAAATAGTTTCTACATGCAATGGCACAGGGTACATACTCCCAGGTAAAAGAGAGGGCTGCAGAAATAGAGAGAAATTGGACCAAAATAAAACTGAAACCCATCAGGTCAAACAATAAACATTGTACTTCAACATCCAGCACTCAGAAGAGGTTTTGGTTAGATGTGAGGTCCAGAGGCTTGAGTGGCCCCACACCTTTAGGAATGTCATCCGGGCCTCCGCGCTCATTTCCTCTTCCCTGGGATTTCTACTCACTGCTTGAGGGTTTTCTCAGGAGTCCTTTCTCCAGCTTCCTAAAGGTCTCCACTGAACTTTTGGCTTCACTCTCACAGATTCATGACCACCTTCTCAGGGTATTCCAGGTCTTCTGAAATCTTGGTGGAAGCTTTTATGACCCTACAATTTTGCACTCTTCTGGACTGATTATCCAGCACCACACAGATGACACCAAAGGTTTGCCACCATCTCAAGCAGTAACCAGACAACCTTGGAGCACAACTGCAATGGCTCTAGGTGCCTAGGTGCCTAAGCACAGAGAGAGAGATCCCAACGAATGCCCTAGAAGGTCCTTCTTGAGCCAGGATCACTGGAACTATCTTCTCAAACAAAAGATGTACACTTTGCATCCTGAAGTCTGCAATCAGTGGGATCTGACCAACTCCTGAGATGTCTCCATCCCTATTTTCTATTGCCCCGAGGCAAAGTACTTAGCTTTTTTTTTCATGTTAAATTTTTCAACAAAATTTGTCAGTAGTCCTTTGCCACGGCTTTATAGGTACTGCTTTTTAGTGAAACTGTAAACTTCTCAAGTCATTGAGCTCTGTTTTTTGTTTGTTTTGTTTTGTTTTTACACAGTTCTCCTGTGGCTACAACAGACAGAAGTACCTATGATACAGTCTGAATGTTGAACTGCCCTGAACTTCCCTTGCACAAGTTCAGTTAGTCCACTGCCTTTAATCACAGTTTCCCATAAAGTCTCAGGACATGGCCAAAGTGAGGAAAAATGTTTTCCAAGAATGTAACATGCATA
Source organism: Fukomys damarensis (assembly GCF_012274545.1). Classification (NCBI taxonomy): domain Eukaryota; kingdom Metazoa; phylum Chordata; class Mammalia; order Rodentia; family Bathyergidae; genus Fukomys; species Fukomys damarensis. The sequence goes on from NW_022900939.1 coordinate 45,060,114, forward strand.
CCCTTTAGAATAATTGTCAGTGGAGTTCTTGTTTCCAATAGAAACCTCCTGAGACTGGCCTTTACTGTCTGCATTCCTGTTACTATTCTGTTCTTCTGAACTATGGCCAGAATCACACATCAGGCTTTATCTATAGCAGTGGTGGTGAACTTATGGCACATGTGCCTCGGCAGATATGCAGACCCCTTTCTGTTGAAACGAGTCCAGTTCCCCCAGCAGCCAAGCATCTGATAACAGCACACTCAGGGGCAGTGTTAGCACTTTGTGATTAAATAGTTGAGTTTTGGGTTGTAATTTGGGCACTCTTCTCTAAAAGGTTTACCATCACTGTTTTGCATCATTTCAAAGACACATTTTATTGAGAGATTTTTGTATTAACTGTCTAACTTCCAAGCAAGAAATTTAATACTGTTCTGTCATTCACTTCACAATATAGACAATGTGAGAAATCCAATTTTTAAACCAGCTTTTGAACAGAAATACTAATGTTAAAGATAAAACATGTAGGATTACATTTTTATTTATGTGATATCTCTAAAATAGAAAAAATGGTTCAAGAAATATTACAACAATTTTGTCACATTTGTAAGTGACTAAGAATAGGAGTGAGACTGAGCTGTTCATTGTGCTGTGTATGTCCAAATCTTAACAAGAACAATTCTCTCTTAATGACTTTTTAAATAAAAGCATATTTATTGCCTCTTTGAAATGTTTCAAATACTATTTTTTAATGTTTTTATCTGAATCATTCTCATGGGGAAAAAAGTCATTTCAATTCTTTGTTCCTTACTCATTGGTTTCCATTTGAAGCCTTCCATTTAGTGCCAAGACTTTTTTCACAGAATCCTTGACTGATAATAACACATGAGCTATGCTGATTCTCATGATTCAGTGGTGCTTTTTAATATTTTGTGCACAGAAAAGTTTTGTTACTTTTCAAAGCCAATGTTCATTGATTACATGGAGGAATTTATCTTTGCAATTACAAGTTATTTTTAGAAAGGTAGGTCAAAGTTTAAATGGTAAAGTTACATCTTCAAAGCCTTTGCTTTAAAATTTGCCATCATCTTAAATAATTAATTTTAATTTAACTCAATGTCAGTCTTTTTAAAGGCATTTTGATATTGATTTCTTTAAATTTTATGATTGAAAACGATTTGCTCTAAGAATTTGTGATATCTACTTTCTTTATATGAAAAGAATTTAAGCAATAAGATTTTAGAAGCACAAGGATATTAGGTTTGTTTCCTAGAAAAAAAATGATATCTTTCCATATGAGAAGTAAATATTCTGGTCTACCAACTCGACCTTCAGAAATGCCAATTTAAACTGAATTTTTAGTACACCTCCCATATACCTTATTTCCTTCCTGATGAAATATTGTATAATTTTAAGGAGGAACGTATACAATTTTCAATGTTGTTACTCTACATATTTTTGTTCAAAAATAATAATATAATTCCAAAAGCCAAGAGTCACTAGAAAACAACTGAAACAGCCACACCCAGATCTTGCCAGTCTTCTAGACCTGGTCATGAGTAATTTGAGACAACCCAAAGGGAAATTGTCATAAACTATAATTCATCTGAAATTTGAGTAAAGAATTTTTTTAAAATGCCTTCATATTAACTTTATTGATCCTGAAATTAGAGTCAGGAGCAGATAATGCAACTTCATCTCAAATTTTTGAAAATAAAGCATCCCTATTTGTCATTTGAAGTTCATACATACAAAAGACCATTTCTGTGATGGCTTATTTAAAAGGAGCCTGGCTATATGTCGACTTCAACTTACAAAGCCTGGCAAGGTAGCTGCTGACAGCATGAGAGGCCAGGTGAAGGGGGCATGAATTAAAGGAGTCTCAGCTGGGGGATTAGGTTTGGCGTTTTCTCGTGTTGAATGGTCTATGCCGGAAGCAGGATGTCCTAAATTTTATTTATTGCTATGTAACTTATTACTACAAACTTAGTGGCTCACAAGATAATTGTTTAACCTTACGAAAATATGTATGTCAAATGTCTAGGCCTTGAGTAAATAGATTCTCTGCTATCACTACGGATCTTAGTTTTTTTCTGACTTGGAATCTGCTTTCATGCTTCATTAGTTGTAAGAAGAATTCATTTCTTTACCATTTTAGTACTGACTAACCTCTTCTGCTGCAAGTGGAAGAAAACTCTGCCTTTATAGGGCTCATTTGATTCCAATACACCACCCTGCACCTTCTTACCTTTGTTATATAATGAATGTAACTACAAGTGATTCCATGTTGTGTTCCCAAGATTCATCCACATTCAGAGGGAAAACCCAGGAGGGTTACTAGGAAGGTTATTTTAGTATTTTGGCCACCATACTCGAGAGTCTGGAAGGCTGTCACTTTGCAATAGGAAGGAGTGACAAAAGCACGAAGACCCCGGCCTCAGGGAGATTCACAGGCTGATAAATCATGCTCAGTGGCCCCTTCCTTAAAAACAGCCTGTGAACTCTGCCTGCCTTGCAAGTGCAAGGTCCCAAGTTCGATCCCCAGTACCAAAAATCAAAATAGCTTGTGAAGATGGACGTGGACAGAAGTGATGTCTCTGCTCAAACTGAGGTCAGCACACAGATGCTAAGAAGTCAAAGGGGGAAGAAGTGAAAAAGGAGAAGTGTGTGTGGCGGTCACCGTCACCGTCACAGTCCCTGGGACAGGGCAAGTTGGACTTACGGGTGAGAGGCCAAGGATAAATGTTACTTTCAAAATATCGTCTTTTCTTTTTATTTTACAAAACATTATTAATAACTTTCTTAGAAAGCTAATTAGAAAAAGATGCTAAAGATTTCCCATTTTAGGAATAAACCAAACAAAATGAATTTTCTTCCCACTTTATCCTCACCACAACCTCTCTAGGTTTTGGGGGGAGTTAGGTCAACAAATGCAATTGTTTGGTGATGTGAGGGCCACTGAACAGCAACTCTGTAAAGACCTTTCTCTTGTTAGACTTGTGTGGCTGCGGCTACATGCAGGAATGTTCACAGGCCCAAGCACATACTAGACAAGGTCTAAACACAGGACTTTAATCTCATGCAGATTTATGCTCTTAGTTTTGAGCATGAAAATGGATGTTCAGTACGAATTAGATTCTTGTTGTTTCTGAAAACATGTTTGAGGTAAAATTTTTAGCAAGAAAAATTGGACTTAGGTTTAGCAACTTGAATTCTAATTCCACTTCATTTTAATTAAGAATATTTCTAAATACCAACTTTTTATGGAACAAAGTAAAGAATTGAATAAGATAATTTTTATTATAAATTCCTATCAATAGTTTCTTACATTATACATTTGTCATTTTAGCCCGTTTTAAATTGATGTTTAAATTGACATTTTCAAACTATCTCACTATTTTTCCAATCAATGTCTCTGTTTGTATGATTAGCTATATAATAATAATTTGAATTAGATAATATTTTAATTCCCAGCATGAAATATCATATTTATTCTTGCTTCCTTTGTTTGTTCTTAGAAGTCACTGGTGAGGCTCTATTCAAGACAAGTATTATTATTTATTTACTATTCATTTCTTTCAACACATACCCAATAACAGTAAGACTCAGAAATTTTCCTCTTGTTTCTATAGAAATTGTTTCTATAGCAACCAAGTATTTTGAGCTGAAGAACCAAGAAATGTGATATGAGCATGTGTGCATTTATACTGAGACTTTACGTGCTCTTTTATTTTCAGTTGAGAAATTATTGACGAAAGCTCTTTTGTAAAAATAATAGCATATAAAATATCACCATGAACAACAAAGAATTTGATTTATTCCCTTACAATTAAGTAAATAACTCTAAAATGTTAACATCATTTTTAATCTTTAAGTGTCTACACTTTATGTTTTTATATCAATTTCAAGAGTAGCATTGAATTGTTTCCTAAATGTTATTGCTTTCTACAGGAAAAATCACAGCAGTGAAAATTACAATTCCCTAATACAAAGTCTATCGTATTCGTTAGCATAACACATTTTAGAGTTGTCTATAATTACAAATATTTGTGATATAAATTAATTGTGTGATTATTTAAATGATACCTGGAATTAGAATGACGTATCGTACATTATTGAAATCATTTTTTCTTAGCACAATTAGGCAAAATTTTTCAGAAATGTAATGCTATTTAAAATATGTAATCTATAATGTCTGTTTGTGGTTTTTGTCATGCATCTGTTGCTTTACTCATCTTCCAACATTTATTTCTTCATCTACCGCTGTTTTGATCCATCTACTTCATGGTTTTCCTAAATATTCCTCAAATACTTCCTCCTCACCTAAGATACAAGTAACATCTGTCCTTCTCTTCCCCGAAGAAAAGCTTTTCATTTCTTACCCAACTTATTTTCCTGAAGGTTATACTTCAGGCCATCATAACAGCTGTTTTCTGAATGTAAGTGACTCTCATCTCCAGTCCTGCTGGAGCATTATTTTTGCTTAAGCTCTGTATCGAAACTTCAGTTTGGCAAGGACCCCTCCTTAGGGTCCTGCAGCCTTTGAATCCCCATAGAATCTGTCCCCACTTTTTTTTTCAGCTTTAATTGAGTTTATTGGTACATTTTAGGGATACAGTACGTTACATTCATTGTTGGGATCTTGTACCTCTACATGACAAGTCTTGATTCTCATTTTTTCCCCTTACCTCTGTCCCCATTTTTTAAGAAATGATCATGTCTCTCACTAAGACTTCCATAATAGCCACTTAAGTATGTGACCGACTCCATAGAAAACTCTGCTTCTCACCTCTGACTTCCTCCGCCACACCTGACATCAGTGCCTGTTAGGCACTGCATTGCATCCCTAAATTTCACATGCTAAATCTCTGTTAATATATCGGGAAGTAATGTTAAGTGAATTCATGAGGCTAGAGTTTGGAGCCGATAAGACTCGTGCCCTTACAAGAAGGCGTAGAGACATCGGTGATCTCACACACAGAGGAAGAGCGACAGAGGCCACACACCGGAGGGAAGGCCGTCTCCAGAAACAGGCCACGCTGGCATTTTGACTTAGTCTTTCTGTCTGCAAAAGTGTCAGAAAACATATTTCTGTGGTTTAGACACTGGCCTGTGTTGCTTTTTCATGGCATCTGAGCAGACTAGTACAACAAGAAATTTTATTAACTTGACTATACTGAGGAAACCGTTCTGCTTTTCCTACATCAATCTCAGATATATTTATGCCAATGGAGGGAGAGTTTCATGTTGTGACTTCTACTGTGCTCAGTACTGTGGAGACAAGAAGAAAAGAGCAGAAGCTATTGCTTAAACTATCAGATTTGACCAGGGACCGTCTTTGCACTAGCAAGTGCTCACCAATTTTCCTCCTCTCCGGAGATGCTATTTCTTGGACTCTTCTGCAAACTCATCTTTCTTCACTCCTCTGTATTTCCTAGGCTTTCTTTTTCTCTCAGAAAGAGGCAAATCTGATGTGTTCGATCATTTTTTTTTCTATGACACCAAAAGTATAGGCAACAAAAGCAAAAACAGAAGAATATCACATCAAAGTAAAAAGCTTCCACATAGGAAAAGGCGATTGACAGAATGAAGCCATAATGTAGGAAATGGAGTAAAATACGAGCTTACATTGACAAGAGGTCACTATCAAAAATATGTAAGAAATTCAAATAAGTCTGCAGCAAGAAAGCAACCCAGTCAAAAATGGATAAAACACTGAAATAGACATTTCTCAAAAGAAGACAAAAAAGTTGCCAACAGGTATATGAAAAAAGTGCTGAGCATCACTAATTACCAAGAAGATGCAAATGAAAAACCACAGTGAAATATTATCTCCCTCCTGTCAGAATGTCGATTATCAAAAAGAAAAAAGGCAAGCATTGGCGAAAGTGTGGAGAAAAGGGAATACTTAAATACTGCTGGTGGGAATTTAAGTGATGTAGGTTGCATAACCATTATGGAAAACTGTATAGAAGTTCATAAAAATGACTAAAAGTAGAACAGTCATGTGACCTAGAGATCCTACTTCTAGTTTACATCCAAAGGAAATGAAGTTAGTATGTTGAAAAGATATATACAATCCCTTATTCAGTACAGCATCAATCACACCAACCAAACAAGGGCATTTTGAAAGCATGAAAAACTATGTTAGGTTCATACTAAGGTAATAAATTAATTATACTTTTGATATTTTTAATTTGTATATGAAATACATAGAAAACTATAAATTTGAGCCTGAAATTAGTTTCTCTTTACAAAGATGTAAGTCTCACAACCTTTTCTTGCTTCTGTATTTTTGCATTTATATACTACCTTGTACATTAAATTCATAACATAGCTTCATGTTTGTATTGTTTGAAACTTTGATCTATGAATCTTCCAACTTTTGTACAGGGACTATGTCTCTTTGACTTAGAAGTACAGTATGAAGCAGAGCAAACTATAAGGTACTTAGTGCACCAGCTAAATTGCTTCAATAAATGAATTGATTACAATGATGATTTATACATTGTGTAAATCAATTGAAAAGCTCAGGCACCAAAATCTGGTCCACAGTTGTTACAAATCATGAGTATTTCTGGCTCTGATTATAATAAGGAACCTGTCAGAGTCCCTTAAATTCCCAAGTTGAATTTGGTCTCAAAAATTTGAATACATGATATTTCTCCTGACAGCTTAATTATTCATGATGATGTTAGTGTTTGTTTGAAAAGGCTGTCTGATCTTTACAGACCAAGAATTCTTTTGATCTGCTTAAAAAAGAAAAAATAAAAAGAACCCTATGCTGGTGATCAGAGAATAAATATTGAATGTCAGAACTTTAGATTATGCATCTTTAATGAGCTCAGAGTCCAGAGAAAATATGTTCCACTAATAACCCAGATAATGTGAAAAGTTAGATGGTCGTGGACCTTTTCTAGTCAACCAAATTAAGCATTTTGATCATATAAATAATTGATTTCAATGTGAAACTAAGCTCCATCAATATCTAATTCCAGTGTTACTATTGTTTTACAATTAATGAAGATACTTAGAGATAAAATGTTTGCCTTTTGCACAACCTATAAAAAGTGAATTATCAGTAATGCAATTGAATATTACATGGATTTGTAGTCAGAAGTCTTGGCTTTCCCTTCAATGGCTGCGCAATTTATGGAGAATCATTCATTTATCTGTCAAACTGATGTGGAAATCAAGTTAACAGTTGTTTAGAAAAGAACCTGGCAAGAGCATACCATATTAAATATTATTTTAAATTGAATAATGTGTTAAATACTAGAAACAGTGTTGTGAGTTTAGGGATTAACTCTAAAATTAAGACCATAAGCATATACTGGTATGCTGTTAGATATAGTTTAGACATAATACAATAAGGTCCTCTCATTTTTTCATATGAAAAATGTGAATTCATAGTTAGGTAATTCATAACCCTATAATAAATTAATCACAGAGGGAAATTTAGCAGATAAATTAGATGTTTTCTTTCTTCTCTCTAAGCCAGATATAACATCATTCCACTTAACTATCATTAACGAAAATATATTTTTTAAAGATTTGAGTGATATCAGTACATTGATAATTCTAAGATTACCCAGAATCCACTTCTTCTTAGGTACCTTTCCATGTAAGTTATATAAAATGTATATTCACTGTTCTCAATGTGCATTCACTGTACCGACTTATATTCAGTATATTATTTTCTCTGAATTACTTAAAAACTCACTTTTCATTGAAGATCACTCATTCCCTGTGGTGGACTAATTTTTTTTCATTAACTTTATTGGTGCACTTTAGGTACATAATATGGTGACACTCATCATTGGGAATTTGTACCTCTGCATGATGTTTCTTGGTTCTTATTTTCTCCCCGTTCCCCTGCCCTCCCTTCACCTCCTCCACCCTCCCTATTTTCGAAGTCTTTGTTTCCATTTTTTTCTTTTCTCATATTTATTCTTTTCCCTTCCCCTACCCCTCCTACTTCCCCTTCCCCTTTGGACCTTTTTTTTT
>NW_022900939.1:45068148-45102291 GCF_012274545.1 Fukomys damarensis
CTCCTACTTCCTTCCCCTTTGGACCTTTTTTTTTCCTATTTCACATTATGTTTAAGTAATGAAGTGAAATTTTAGTCTAGTCCTTTATTCTTTCGGAGCAAGTTTTTATTTGTTATTTATAAATTGAGTTAGGCATTTTGTGAAGTTATGTAGAATACTGATATTATGATTTTGAGTTTTACACACAGTAGTGAGATGGTTTTCTGTATTGTATTAACTTTGATGATTTCATGAGAAATTGGGAGACCAATAGCATTGAAAGTACCTATTTTAAAAAATAAATTTTGACTCAAATACTAGAACTTGTAATTTCAGCTATCTAGTGTTTTCCTTCAGAGAAATTCCTACCTAATAATTCCTAACAAAATAAATTCAAATTAACTGCAAAATATTAAAAAGAAGATATTTTATAAAATCTGTATTACATTTATATATAATATGGCTAGTGGAAAAGTTTTACTGCATGTTTTTACAAATAAAATTATACAGCCATAGAATTACAAAATTGTGCAAAATGTTAAACTTCTACACATCAAACTTATTCATAACCTTAAATTTTATGGAAAATATATTATTTTTTCAGGAATAAAAAAAAAGAATGACAAACGGACCAGTGACAAGACTTGACAATTCAAAAATAGATACATAGATTTCTAAAAAATATGACTATATTTTGCATTATGAACAGTTGTCAATATTGAAAATGTAGAAAGATGTCATTTATATCAGTCAGTCAGGCAAAGGAAGAAACCCTATTCACATTCAATATTTGAATATAGAAGCAAAAGCACCAATTTATAGTTCTTTTAGTAACACAAATCCCAAATTTCCTAAGAAAAGTCAGGAAGATGAGCTCGTAAAAACATACAGTGTGTCCTCATCCACCTTTTTCCCTGGATCTGGCACCATGGGATTTGTGGCTCCTTCCCAAAGCCAAAATGGCAGCTATGGGTAAACGTTTGAAATCGATCCGGGTCACCAAGGCAGCCATGGCAGTGCACCTGAAGACAGTCCCGAGAGAAGCTTCCGGAACTGCTTCAGAAAGTGATAAAAATGTGGGATAAGCGTGCTGAAAACAGAAGAGGTATTTTGAAGGGAATTAATATCAATGTGTCTTTTATTTCTAATTTTAAAAATTTAAGCACACTGTGCTTTTTAGCACATTTCCTATTTATAGACTTCTCCGGTGCTGAAAATTGTAACATCAAATAAAACTTTTAAAACTACTGAGTTGAGAAAGCACTCTTAGATTTCTTCCCTGAACAAATAACATTGCCTACTATACAAGAAATTCTGAAACTGTCTTATTTTGTGTGCACAAAGGGATTTCAGATAAGATAGGAGAGCAGCAACACCACATTTAAGAGCTCTCGAGACAATGACAGGGCAATCGCTGTCTTCTACGAATGACAGGACTGACATACTGACAGCCAATTTCAGTTACAAAAAACAGTGACTCACTTGTGCAAAGATGCCCAGTACCTTTAATATCTCACTGAATGTACTGTCTGTCTTTGGCGGGTTGCAGTACTAGAAAAATGGTTGAAAATCAACTTAACATATGGGTAATGTACAAGTTTCTAGCAATGTTATTCTTTTCCACTTACCCGTTTGCCTGTCCTCATGCCAATACTACATTATCTAGACCAACTCCATTATGTAATGTGTTTTGAAACCAAATAGCATGAGCTTTCCAACCTGGTTCTATTTTCCAAATTCTTTTAGCTCATCTAGGTCTATTAAATTGTTATAAAAATTTGATAACCAATTTTTCATTTTCTATCTATTTAATTTTTAAATTATCTATTTAATTTTTCATTTTTCATTTTTGATTTTCTATAGCAGTTTTCTTCTTTTACCTATATGATTATACATAACATTATATTATAGTGCATATTTGTCTGTTGACCGTGTTTTCCTGTATGTGAACATTTTATATATTTTTAATTTGTCTCTTGCTATTTGTGAATATTTTATATAATTTTTAGTAGAATATTCCATTTTGGGGAACAGCCACTGTAGATTAGGATAGGTGACCTTATCATATGGACCTAATCCTGACTACAATTGGAAAACAACTTTTAAAATAAATTCAATGATATTTCAATACTATGTGGAAACAACATTTAGTTAAATGATTGGAAAATTCATAATTTCATTAGTTATATATTTGTACCTTGGTCTTTCTCTTTTCATTTCAAGATACAGTTAACCAAAATATGGTATTTGCATAAGGGTTTGCATGAAAACAATGGGAATCATAGATCTACTCAGTTCTGCTTGGAAAATTTCAAGTCTCGTCTAAAACTCTGCTTTTCACAGTTGGTGTTTCAGTAAATGACAGGAATATTGTGTTGGTTTTAGCAAATTTTTTCTGTTTTATTCTTTTTTAAGTGTGTGTGTGTGTGTGTGTGTGTGTGTGTGTGCAGTGTTAGGGACTGAACTCAATACCTTCACACTGAGCTCATCTGCAGCCATCTATCTGTCATCTACCTCTCATCTATCTACAGAATGAGTCTCACTAAGTCACTAGGTTTCCTGGGCTGGACTTGAACTTAGACTTCTCTTCCTTCACCTTCCCATAGTACTGGGATTACAGAAGTGAGCCACCACACCTGGCTACCAAAATGTCACTCTTGGTCTCTTTATTTTTCTAAATTGCACATCTCTCTTAAGAGTTAATTCTATTGGCTTTATTTTCAAGATATATCCCAGATCTGAACTTTGCTCCACCTTCACTAATGCACTGTTGTCTATAGCTAGCTCTACTACTACCACCACGCATCTAGGTATTCACTCTTCCCAACTCATTTCCTCTCATTGCTATGATTCCAACAGTCAGGATTATTATCTTTAAAATATTTCATTAAAAGTAAAATCCAAAATATTGTCTATAGCCTATTCTTACTGAATTTAGTTATATTTATGCACCTGCAAAACAGCTGACATTAAAACTTGAAGGTGTATTTGACTCCTATTTCAGGAGATCCAGTCCATAGTCAGCTAGCTCTGAGGCAGAAATGGCATAGGCAGAGAAAAACTGCTCAGCCCATGGCGTCCAGGAAGCAGAGAGAGCAAAGGGAGGGGTTGGGGATGACAACACATCCTTCCAGGTCACACCGGGACACAATTCTTCATACCGGGCCCATCTTCAGCTGTGAATTCAAAATGAATGAATCCACGCATGAGTGTTGTGCCCCATGATCCCAGTCACCTTCCAGAAGTCTCACCTCTGAACACGTGAGGCTTCTGCGGTGTTTAAATGTCCCTGTGTCTGTGTCTATATCATTTACTTCTAGACCCAGAGGTAAAGTTGTGTTGTAATTTTCATTAGGTTTACTTGAAATATGCAAATGTAGTGGGAGCAGGAATTTTTTATTATAGAACTATCTGCGGCAATTAGAAAGATGCTTGGATCATAGCAAGTGCTTGATTAAATTTTTAATAAATTAATTAATTGATGGATTCTGGATCAAATCTTTGTACCACTGTGAATTATATATTCTGTTATAATCCCAGCCAAAAAAACAGAAAGCTCTTTTGGTTTGATATAATGTGATACACTTTGATAGTTCAGTATTTGTTTTGTCTTTTTTTCATATACACTATATATGAGTGATCCATTCTTTCAGAAAAATAGAGAAATCAGTAGGACTGTATGTCTCCCTTTTGAATTAAAATTCTTTTTTTAAAGTCTTTTTGTCTGTAAATTGATCGTATGAAATTGCAGTGGATATTGAGAAAGTTTCAGGGTCTATTTAAGATGCAGTGATATATTTTAATTGATTTTATTTGTACATTTTAGATAGACATAATGATCACATTCATCATAGGGAATTTGTACCTGTACATGATGTATCTTGATTCTTCCTTTTTCCCCAACCGCTTCCCCTTCTTTCCACCCCTCTTCTCCTCATTTACAAAAACTCTGCTTTCAAGAAACAAAGACAAGATACGGTGGCCTAAAATTCAAGCTATCATTTGCAAATACACAGTCACTGTGCACAGCAGGTGCCTGAGATAGAAACAGCTATTGTGAGAAGCCACGCACAGTGAGGTGATACAGACAGAGAAAACAGTGCATTTCCAACAAAAGCCCCAAATGGAAGGACGCGAGGTGGTTGAATGGTTTAACTGTTGGCCTTATCTGTTTTAGGTTGTGCCTGTGGCTATTTCCACATAGCATGTCCCACATAGAGTAATAGCAGACATTTATTTAAGAAGTGTGAACAAGTCTCTTAAGTCTCTTAAGCTCTATGGATGGCCTAAAATAATTTGGTTAGGTAATTTTTCATAAAATAAGACTCACAGTTGCTCGATGTTATGGCCAAGATATTAAATGCATTGTAAAATGTTGTCTGGAATTTATGCCCTTAAATGAGTTTTATGATCACTTTAGTTGTTAGCAGAATATAAGTACTCACAAAGCAGCTAAGCAAATAAAAATCTTTTAATCACATTTATATTTAATGATGTCCCTTTACAACTTAAAATAACTACTTTAATGTTTCATCCATCTTGGATATTTGAAAAGCTTGTGAACTATTTTAATGGACTTTTAAAAGCACAACCTCTAGAAAGTTCTCCAAATTCCACATTCAGAATACGAGGTCTTAGTTGTTTGGGATTGAAATTACCCACTTATTCGTCATTACCTACAACAATGTAATTTAAATGTGATGTCATCATATTTAATACAGATTTTTTGAAAATTCTCCACCAGACCTTTTCAGAGGAAATAAAATCTTGCATGATAATTAACTGTACTACAGACTAGCCAATTAATTTTCCAAAATGACTTCCTGTTTGCCCGAAGTTAATCATTGGAGGTGAAATCTGTGTGCCTCTTGAGGTCGTACAGAGTGGGGGATGCGGCCAAACCACAGCCCCCGTTCAGGTTTGGGGAGCCCGGGCAACCGCTGTCCATGACTCCGTCCCGACCTGTGCGGGAGCAGCACCCAACACACCACCTTCCTTCTGTTCTGGGCTTATCACTGAAGTGAAAGATTCATGCAATAAGTACAGAATATACATAATTATTCAGGTGATTTACAAAATTACCAGTGTTTTACCCTTGTCAGAAATAGGTTGTTCGTCCTTGTTTTCCGACTGCTTTTCCTAAGCTCCGTGTATTTTTGCTCACTCTTTTAAACATCACTGCTTTATTTCTCACCTGTGACAAGTGCATCTTTTTTCCTTTAAATTGAAGGGAAAGCTGGTGAGTACACTATCAACACTGCACCTTTAATACCTTTTATTACTTAGGGCTCTTTACATGGTACAGCGGGAAATACACACAGTGTTAGGGTTCACATTCATGATAAGGTACAGTTTTATTTGGCTGAGATAAAGATGAGGAGTGTCAGGCAATATAGCTATTTGAAAGTTGAATTTTTCACAAGGCCTGATGAATAAAAGCACTAAGCGCTTTTAATATATGCTAATTGAATTGAACTACAAAAATGATTCGGGAATATAAACAATGCACTCTCAGATCCCCTTTGGACGTCATTTCAGTCTATCACAGAAAATATTCTGAAAAACAGGAATTCATTTTCATAAGAAATCAGTGTAATTGTAGGAAAGCAATGAAAATAAGTGACAGCGCTGTCTTCGTGTCTTATTTCTACAGACAATATATTCATAGAAAAATTATTAGGAATATAAAAATGATACTGGTTGCCAATCATTCCTTAACTGCAAGAGAACATAGTTTTCTTTGTGTGTTTATGTTATTCTGAGATTTTGATTTTAAGTGAATAATTATAAAGCTGCCATTCTCTTAAAAAACAAAAACAACAACAACAAAAAAAAAAACTCTTAGGAACCAAACTAGCCATGCTTTTTTGAAATAGACAAAACTGAGGACACTTAAAATGGTGTCAACAAAGTCAGCTTTTGCTATTTAAAAGTAATTACTCTGTTGTTGCTATAGTGATTGCTCGAGGAGTGTACACATTTGCCAGGTAACTGCCTAGGGTCGAACAAATGTTACAGATATTCTTGATTTTCATTTCTAAAATGGTTAAAGCAATCTTTTCACTAATAAGTCCCAGATATGAGCAATCTTCTATAGCTTGTGAATATTAAGGGCGCCCCTGTGCTTGCAGCAGCAGTAAGCACCATAATATATAGCATCAGCTGGGTAGAAATCTTCAAAAGATATATTTCTATTCATGCAAAACTAAGTATAAGGTATTGGTGAGCAAAGGAAACAACTAAAATCATCCAGTATGTTAAAATAACTATACATAGTAATATATAATGCATGTTTAAAAAATGTATAACTCTGTGTGTGCCAATTAACTGTTATTTTCCAATTTTTTCCAGATTTATTTGATACACATCAATAACAGCCACAAAATCTCCTCAAGTCAGAGATTCCTCCATTGCATTCCACAGCTAGTTCTTGTACACTTCTGAAATTTCAAGAAATACTCCCTAGCACTTTACTTTATATCCACTAAACTTTGGATAAAACTAGACAGACTTATCAGGAAATAACTGCATACATGCACTAAAAATATATACCATTTTTCCATAGGTAAAACGTATTTGTAAACACTTACAAATAGAAGAAGAAAGAGTGACTCTGTTATGGAAAGTTTTGTTTTTTGTTTGTTTGCTTGTTGGTTTGTAAGATTCTGGTCAGAAATATGGCAATTTTTACTGGAAGTACGGACAATATTAAAATCAAGATTTATATGCCGTAGGAAAGTATGAGGAGTATATATCAGAGATTCTCTGTAAATTTGAGATCAAATGGAAAAAGTTGATCCCATTCTGAGTTTTATCTTCCACGACTTTAGCTGCAAAACTAGAGGGGAAGGAAATAAAAAATTATGAGCGGACAGGAGATATCTGTCCCTGGACATAACAGTATGTAATTCTGTCAACACTGCACATTGGCCTTTCCACAAGCACAGTAAGCCAAGTCCACGTCATTCCTAAAGGCTTGGAGGACGACTTATTATGAAAATCATACATAAAATGAAATATGGCGCTTGAAAATCAACAAGTTTAGCGGCATGGCACTGATTTATTTGTCTACAACACTTTTACAAAAATGCCGACCACGTTGTCATGAGCATCTTCATGAGCGGGTCCGCTTACCTGAGAACGGAGCAGTCAGATGCTGCAGTTCCAGGGCTTGAACGTCTGTACGCAGGCGAAAGGGGAGCGGCTCTCTCTAGCCCTGAAGCCCTGCTGTTGTAGCTATCGAGTGGTGGTCAGCAGAGATACCTGTATTCGCCAATGTGTAGGGCACCTGGACAGCTTCTAAAATCAAATGGGAACTGGTGCGTAGTCATAGTTACGCGTCAGAAAGGCAGAGCCCGCATTACTGATACAGTCCAGGAGAAATTCCGTCTGGACACTGGAGATGAGGTCAGGAGAGAAGCTTGGACCTTTCCGTCCTTGCTCTCTGCCTGCCCCATTTCTGCAGCTTCCCTGACAACCCCCATACTTCCAGCTTCCAGCTTCAGGGCAGGGGCAGTGCTCCTGCAGACGGCGCCGTATCTCCCTTTCTCTCCGGTGGAGGATTGGTAAATGGTTTCCTATGCATACAAATACCTGGGTTCTCTTACCTTCCTCCCCTCGGTCTTCTGCTTCTTCTCCACCTTCTTAACCAAATCCTTGACCTCATTTGCCTTTTTGCAATCTTTTACTGAAATCGTTAAGCTCCACTATGTATAGTATTACTTCTACTATATTAATGACTTCCAAAGAGTAGAATATATTCTTTCACTTAGTATAGGATTTAGAAAGAAAAATCCCCAGTTTTGATGGAAAGCTGTGATTCATCTCACAGACTGAAATGCTCAGAAGAAGCAAGAGTTATATTAGCTGGTAAAAATTCCAAAGCAATTCAACACACTACCTGATGGCAGTGTCCCCATTTAAACACATTTTCCGAGATAATTCCTGAATATCTGATATGTACATCTAGTATGCTGTAATGAGTAAGACATAGAAATTTGCATATCTAAAAGAGACTGTGTTTATCAAAGAAAGCACAGCATTGAAGAGCATGAAGTCAGCAGCTCGAATCCTAAACCCGTAAGTTCGCGACTATGATAGCTTATATTTCTGAGCCTCCCACACTTTGATTTTCTTCTTTTTTTTTTTTTTTCCAAAACTCAGGACCTCGCTCTTGCAAGGCAGGCACCGTGCCACTGAGTTACCACTTTGATTTTCATATGAATTCAAGAGAGGTAATCTCCATGAGTATCTTTGGTGTGCCTGTTTTTATTCCCATTTTATGGAGTAGGAAATAGAAAAATTATTTCTCTAAGTCTCACAATCAAATAGCATGAAGAAAAGCTTATTTCCTAGCTACCAAGTCCTTTAATTTATACATATTACTTGTAAATCATGGCTTGTAAAGCTGTTTACTATTGTTTGTAAATAAGAGTGTATTAACCTAATTTTGCTAATTTTAATATCAAATAATTCATTATTTTTTGAGGCAACAAAATCTTAAATGGAATTCAAATTCATGATACCAAAAAAGTCAATTTGAATTTTGTCAAGTTGAATTTTGACTTTTGAGAAACATTTGAAGATCCAAATGAAAACATCCAGTGGTTTTGTCTTATGAAATCTAGGAAATGGTCAGTTTGTTTAAGTAATTTTAATTTATTTAAATCTTTCTAAAAGAAATAAGTAATGAAGATGACTAGCTTGCATTTTAACAGTAAGTTCTTAAAACCCATCTTCATAATTAATTATAAGTTCTTAAAACCCGTCTTCATAATTAATTATAAGTATCATTTTATAAGCAGTCATTGAGGTGAGGTTAAAACTTCAAGGGAGAAGTTGAATCTTAAAAGGCCTTAAATATCACGGTAACTTACAGTTCTCCATTGAAACTTAAAGCTATAAATTAGTAGCAATAAAACACAATAAATTACTTTTCTGTATGGCAGTGTGTCAGGTGGTGGACTTTGAAGGACAAAGATTGGTGAAAGTCAAAATCTACTCAACCATGGAAATTTTATGGCTCAATTAAAGAGCCATTACAGCATTTTCTTTTGAACTAAGACATCAATTTCTTGGGACAAAGGTAATTATGTCTAAAGCAGTTGTTTACTGCAGTAGGTAATTGTAAGCACACGATTTTCTTGGTAATAAGATGAACATAAGGAATGAAACAGAAACCTTCCGAATTTTTTCTAAATTGTGACAGTAAATCTCTCTCAAGGAAAGTCCTTTGTAGCTGCTACTCTCATGACCCCTTAGAAGTACAAGCACCCCTCTCCCTGCATGGAGGGTGCTCCTGCGCCATTCATTAAACCTCTAATGTTCTTGAAACATACTCAGCTATTTTTCAGTCCTCTTATGTATACTCTTTCATAATCATACTTATTTTATTCATTAAATGTGAGATTGAACATTGCTTTAATCTCAATTTTAAATGGCAAAGGGGACAAAGCTCAGAAAGCCGCTCTGACAATCATTTCTGCTCAAATAAAGTTAATAAGAACACTCAGCAGTAAATCTTCCTGGTTCAAAATCCTCATTAAACTATATATCTTCTCTTCCCAGGTACTTTACATTCAGGTACATGGCAGAGTTTACATCTTCACTCATAATACATGATAATTGAGAGCTTTTCCTCCCTTAGGGAAGAAGAATCATGTAAGCATTAATAAAAATGGTATTTCTAAATAGATAGAAAAATAAACTGATGAGGAAGGAGCACAGATCTAGGTTACATTTTGGTGAATGATGTTTACACAATTTACTTTAAAACTCAGATATAGATCACTGTGACAGCAGTATTAATTTGATCCTATACATAAAAAAAGTGCTCGAGTAAACAACTATTTTTTTCTTGATGGGAAACTGAGCATGTTGATTTCCTCATCAAAATTCAGAGGTGGAATATTTCATTATTTTTGACAACTAATAGTCAAAGCTTTCTGCTTTCTGTCTTTGCATTTAAAAAGCCTGTAAGTACAGGTTCAAAAATACATTTGATGCAGGTTAAAAAAAAGTGATGACATTCTTTAAAATGATGTGTGCCTGAAAAAATATAAGTGATCACATTTTTAAGTGCTGAGGTTCTTCTGAGAGCAGTTCACCATTTAGTCAATTGTTTCTGACTTTACAGAATGAAAATATGAAAATTTTGTAGAAAATTGTAAATGTTTAAAATTTCCAAACACCTCAATACGCATTATTATCTTCTATTCTCACTAACCTCTATAAAGTAGAAAATGTCTGTATTTTAAATCTCCTTTTATAAAGGTAGCATTTATGATTCGGTATCAAGGAATAAATTCCATGATAAAAAAACAGAAATGGGAAAAGAACCTGACTTCCGAAGCCTTAGTGGATTGGAAACATGAATGACAGATTTCAAAGGATAGAAAACAAATACAGGATAGGTAAATATACAGTAGTACTAACATGAGAAAAAAGAATTGCAGAAATGAGGCATTGGAGGCCTCAAAAGAATGCCATAGAGAAAGACATTTCCCTAGATGATGAATGAGGGACAAAACAGCAGTGCTCTAATCTTTAACGTGGGTGACTATTCTTCGCTCTAAGCAAACAAGTAGGGAGAAAAAGCTAAGTTTGTAATTTTTCATGTTATCATTTTGATTGCTAATTGTGCGCTTTAGAATATTGTTTGGTACCTATAACAGAAACAATGAAAAAGATTCCTTCCTGAAATATGTTAGTTTTTCTAAATACAAAACAAAGCTTCTTTCAAATACCAGTGCAATGAGCACTGTAGTGACTTAATGGGGTCTGGACCGCATCACGGGCAGGGCCAGTCATGATGCAGTGGAGACCCCAGCCCTGACAAGGAGGACGGGGCCGTCAGGCTCACTGAGGCCCAAAGAATGGGCTTATTGCTTGTGTGTCAAGTCCTTTCCCTCTGAAAGAATCAAGACGAACTAGTACTATTGCATTTAATGGGGATGGTCTAAAAAGATACATAAGAAAACACAAAATTCAACACCCATGGAAAATACTTGAGTTTTCAGGCACAGTACATTTCTGGGAACTGTTTTGTTACCCCAAGCACCTCTCAGTTTTATGCATCCCTACAGTTTTCCTTGTACCACTTACTTCCCCGATCAGGGGCTGCTGATGACAAATCCATTACCATGTAGTGTACCGTTGTCAGCCAGATCTCTTCATTTAGTTGCAAAGCTGGTAGGTGGACACGGACATCACTTTCTACTGGTCCTGTGAGGAATTAATGAAATCGTTGTTTAAACGGAACTGGTTATGTACAGCTAATGGTCTTATGATGCTGCCCTGAACAGGGGCTGTCAGCATGGTCTATGCAAGAAAAATTTGAGGTTGGCAGCTGAGGTGAGACCCTGAGGTCCTGCTCAGTTGCTTGGGTGAGCTGCTCAAGCAGAGATGAGCAAAAGAGAGGAAAGGCAGACGCAGGGCCCTGGGATTCAGACTGCGGAAGGACTTCTCCTGGCAGGATTTGACGTTGCTGCCTCAGATGCAGGCAGCTGGTAGCAGCTTTAACTGGAAAAGACTTTGCCTGATGTTTTCTCAAACTCCAGAAAACCATTCGATTTGTCATTGAAGCCGAAAAGATGCGCTCTTTGATATGTAGTAGCAGCTTGAAAACTTTTCCTCACTTTTTAGCTGTCAGGGTGGGAAGAAGCTTTTCAACAAGTATCATCATCACAGGAGACATTTCAGGATGCAGTTAATTTAGAAGCGTAAAAAACAAAAAGTACTTTCAAGGCCAGAGACATTGTTGGAATCTGTAATCTCTAGAATACCAGAACAGTGGGCAGTTCGCCTCCCTCATTCTACCGGTGTGAATGAGAATGTGGACATCAGTTGGAAAGGCAGAAGGGCAGCTCGAATGGAATGCGTGGCTTCCTAGATGTAGGTCTTCTGTGACCAAACCTCGCTGCACTGGGGGACATTTGTAGACCAGCAGTGCCAGCACTCACTCTGTTCCTTTACTGTGTTAAAATATCCACAACATTAAATTAACTGACCTAAATGTAGTGTAAAGCTCAGCTGTGTTGAGTATATTTATGTTGCCATGCAACCAGCCCCCAAAACTTCTTCATGTTATAAAACCAAGCACAGTACTTATCGAACAGTGCCTGCAATGTGCACAACGCTTACACTTTATGCTGAGGAAATAAGCCCATCACCAAAATGCAACTACTGTATGATTTCCCTTATATGACTGTCTGCATTGAAATAAAATCCTCAGGTGACTCAATTAAAGTTGAATCCAGGCCACATTTGGGATTAGCAGGCATGAGCATCATAAAAAGTTAGCAACATAATTACTGAGTATTTTGTCTCTAGTGGAGTAGAAAGAACATAATTTTTCAGTTCAAATGCAACTATTATATAAAAGTACTTCTTCAGTTGCTTACCAATCATTTGATAATGGAATTTTAAAAAAATGCTTGGCTTCATTTTTTACAAATCCAAAATATAATCATAATGAAAACCTCCTATGAATAATTTAATGATGATTAAAAGAGATGCCTGTGGGGCATTTATTGTAGTCCTTGGATAACTAAGTGTACGTAGCAAATAATTGATAATTACTGTTACCTACATCAAAAACCCTACCACTATTGGCCTTTCAAAAGGAATTCTTTAGCATTATGAATCTCTGAAATTAACAGAATCTTGACATAACAGAACAGTCTCAAATAAATGTGCATACATGAATTGAGGGCAGGGTATTAGGAAAAATATAAAACTATACTAAAAAAAAATTCAGGGAATCATTACTGTTATTCAGTTACTTAACCTTAATCGTCATGGTAATTTAAGCAAAGTTTTTTTTTCCTACAAAATGAAGTATGAATTAACTTATATCAATCATTCATATATAGAAATAAAAATCGGTAATCTGTCATCAAAGTTTCCTGAACCTATTTGTGTATATCCCAGCTTCACACTTAGCATCTTGTCCAATAATTACAACCCAGGTATAAGACTAGCACTTAGTAACTCTTTTACCTAATATGTCTAAAACAAGTATTTTCATAACCAAAATTGTACTTGAGATCTCTTAATGGCAGAAACTACTCGCAAAAAGAGATAGATGAAAAGAAGAAGGAAAGGGAAAAGGGACAAAAAAGGAAATAAGATGCATTATGTGGGTGGATCAACACCCCACAAGGACATAACCATGACATGCTACATGCATGTACCAATAAACTAAAAAAATCCCATAAAATGTTTAAACATAATCCTATCAACACATATTCTCAATTTTGAGACATTTTTATTTGATTTATACATTTCTTTGAGAAATTATTCTACATTTTATAGCAATGAAAACATTAGGAAAATATTAACATTGGCTTTTCACAGATACATAGTTTCATTCCAGAGAGGAACAAGAAGAGAAATTAAAATTTAAAAAGCAAAATAAAAATAAATAAAAAGGGATTCTGCACAACCAAATCTCAGTAGACACCTCTGAAAAATATTTTGGGGGAAAAAAGTATTTTGGTTCACTTATGAACAGCTCTGTTCATTGAGTCCCTAAGTGACTCGGTGTAAGCATGAAAGTCAGAGTTAAGCATTAGGATGACAAATTTTTTGAGAAAAGCAAGGAGAATGAAAATATACACTTTACTGTCAAAGAGATAACAAGTTACAAAATGAAAGGAAAACTGGTGCCCTTTTAAAAGTCAAAGTGTATCAATTTAATCATGTGTTAAAGCAAAACAATTTTGCAAAAGAACATACACCAATTTCAACACAAATGCTTAAAGGAATATATGTCAATTCAGAACAAAAGAACATGGAAAAATGTAGGCTCAATTAAAACCCACTCAACCTGCCTAGCTAAAGAACAAATACATTTGTATATACTCACAAATAGATAGAAGGTGTGGTCAAGATATATGGTGAACATTTCAATTTTTAAGAAATTGTCATAGTGAGGGACACAGCCAGGATCCCACTTTAGAATACTCTCACTCACACCCATGTGTTGGTCACATCGTTCTTGGTACTTGTTTTCTTTCTCACAATGTAAGCAAGAATTTAATTTTTATTAGAGTCTTACTTTTCCTTTCAGTTCTTATTTTTATATTAGTATGTATTCATGGCCCTCAATGATTACGTTCCTCATGGGGAGTTGGTACATATAACACATCTTAATTCCTTTTTCATCTTTTCCTTCCCTCACTTCCAGTTTCTGAACTCTTGGTTCCCTTTTCTTTCTGTAGATCTGTCTCCATATTTCCTATTATTCATCATCTATTTTTCTTCCTTTTCAGTTTCTTATATAAAAGAAACCAGCTAATGTTTAAGCTTATGTGATTTATTTCATTTAACATTATAATTGCCAGGTATATTCACTTTTCTACAAATGACTCAACTTTTTCTTTATGAAAGAGAAGTACTCCATTGTGTGGAAAAAATTTATCCATTCATCTGTTGATGGACATATAGACCACTTCCAAGACGTTTCTCTTATGAATTGTGCTGCTATAAATGTGGCTATGCATTATTACTGTACTATAATGCATTTAAATTTTTCAGGTATATACCTGGAAGGGGTATAGCTGAGCCAAATGAAATTCATCATTTTTTGTTTTGAGGAGAATCTCCCTACTGATTTCCATAATGGTTGAATTAGCTTACATTGCTATCACCAAGGTGGAAGGGTTCCTTTTTCCCTAAAGCTTCATCAGAATTTATTGTTTGATTTCTTGGTCATAGCCAGTCTTTCTGGAGTAAGTTGGGATCCTAGTTTTTTTTAATTTGCACTTCTCTAATGGCCAGAAGTGTTGAACATCTTCTCATATGTTTATAGCCATTAGTACATCTTCTGAGAAGTATCTATTCATTGCAGTTGTTTAGTTTTTAATGGGTCTTTTATTTTGCTGGATTATGATTTAGCTGAGTCCTTTATATGCTCTAAATATTATTTGTTTTGTCTAAGGAGTAACTGGTAAAATGTTTTTCCATTCTGTAACTTGTCTCTTTGCTCTGTTAGTTGTTTACTTTGCTGTGCAAAATCTTTTTAATTTGCTATAATCACATTTGTCAATTTTCAATGTTATTTTTTATGCAACTGCAGGTTCAGAAAGTTCTTACCTACAACTATGTCTTCAAGAGTTTACCTATTTTATCTTCTAACACATTAAGTGTTATTGTTTTAACATTTACATATTTAATCAACTTCTTAAATTTTGGGTTAGGACTTGCTAAGGTACACGGGTCTAGGTTTCGTCTTCCCCATGTGGATAGTCAGCTTCCCAGTTTAATATTTTTAAAGGTGTTACCTTTATTCAAGCATATATTTTTGGCCTCTTTGCAAAGATCAGATCTAAGTGTGCCTAGGTTTGTTTGTGTTTGCCCCAGCACCCATGCAGAAATGGACCACAGTATTTCTAATGACCCAAAGGCAATCTAGATATTGGTATAAAGAGAAAACTAATTAATAGCAACAACTATGCCCCCTTGGCAACAGAAATAAAGTCAGTAACAATAACGGAGTCAAAGACATGCTGGACTGGCATATTAGCAATGTCACAACTTCAGCAAGTCCTTAGTCATGCTGGGAGACGGAGAAAGTGATTCGATCAGTTGTATCTGCACTGGATGTAAGCATCTGAGGGTGGTGGTGCTCAGACTACTGAACTAATGCCAGAAGTTTCAGATCCAAGTGTTTCAGAGAGCCACATAGGTGGGACCTGGCTTCGCATCACAGAAGGTGGAGTCTGGTGTCCTTCCTAAGCTTGAACTTCTAAGGAAGTTTATGTCTAGCCTGAATCCTCTCCATCACTGTCTCTTGTGTCTGTCTCTCACCCAGTCAATGTGGTAAGGTAGCACTGAAAACCCTGAAGTGAAGATATCCTGTAATTGTTCTGTGGCTCAGTTTTAAACAATTAACTCCTCAAAATGGCTCCAGATTATACACTGCTCTGATTTCTTCTCCAACTCTAACTTGCTATGAAGATAAAGTTACTGTTGGAGTAAACCTCCATGATATTTCTGCAGTTTACAATAGTCCTGGGCTTACCTTGTGGTTAGTGTTCCATTATTTTGTCTGATCCACCAGGGTTACTTTTCTCTTTCCAGGTATTGGCCTTGTCCATGATCAGATTTTTCAGTATGGTGGTTCCACTATTCCTCCATAATTAGGGAAAACAAAATACAGAATTGGCTGGTGGCCCAACCAAGATATGGATCCCATGGACAGAAGCAAGTTTCAGGGTCTCTCGGTCCCCATGCCACCTCCTCGACACTTGAGGTGTTTGCGGTGTTGCGTGCTCACTTGCTTCCTATTATCGTGGGGTTTGTTTTTAACCCAAAATTGAATCCTCAGTTTCAAGTCTGGAAAACTGAGACTGCTCCAATGCTGCCTTCAGTCTGCCCTTGCTGTTTCATGAATGTCTTTAGTTGCATTATTGTGTCTCCATTAGTTTGTATAGACTCAACATGTGTACTTTTATGATCATTTCGAACTTATGTAAGAACTACTCACACAGTGCCTGTGCCAGAGAATTAGGTGGATGAGGACACACTGCAGTGTTCTTATATGACAGAAATCACTCTGCCAGAAACAATGTGTGACTAAGAAGTACTGTTACGATGGAGGATGCAATGTCTTGTCCATCTCTCAGGCTGTTTTCTATGTATACAGCTTCTTAAATGATGTAATAAGCCCATAGGAGTGCTCAGAATTCACTGTAGTTTTCCTGATACTCATTAGGTTTGCACACTTCCATCAAAGTATAAAAATCCATGTTGGAGTGGTTGGACCTTTTTTCCCCCCACAAGGAGAACCCAGTGATTTCCCTTGAGAACTCTGACACTCAGTGTTGGAATTGTAACTGCAGACCCCCATTTCCCTTCCTGTGACAGTTCTTCTAAAGCTGGAATCTGAACCAGGACAATGACACAGGTCCAGTGACTCTGGGAAATGCTGTTGTCTTTAAGATACTTGAAATATATGAAATGAATTTGGCATAGTCTCTCCTCATGTTCAAATCTGGCATTAAAAATGCTTTGAATGGATCATAAGAAATGTTCAGATCTTTAGAAATTTCCCTAATAGTCGATCTTCTGCTTGAATCATTCTGTTAATGCTCTGAATACTCTCTTGGGTTTTGGATGTTGAAGGACAATGTCATGGTCTCACTTCTTATTTAAGTGATTCACAACCATTATAAAATAGTCAAATCACTTGTAAATTATCTTCATCATTACTTGCAAAATCACCTTTGTCTCAGTTATTTTCTTTCACTGGCATAAAAATACTCAACACCCAGTAATTAAAGGAGAAAAGGTTTAATTTGGCTCATTGTTTCAGCCCATGTTTTGCTAGTGCCAAGGCAGGAATAGGACAGTAGAAGAGTCTGGCAGAGAAAAAGATGTCAACCTATGGAAGCCAGGAAGCAGGGGCAAAGCCAGGAATGACAGCATACCCTTTCAGATAATACCCTAGGGACTCAGCTCATCCAACCGAGCCCTACACCCTAAAAAAGCAGCCCTTTGGTTCATGAACTTAATCCAATTCTGGGGAAGATACCCACAGTTGTATGTGTCACATGATGCAATGTTCATGAATAGAAGTAAAATTTTGCTTAATACTTCTGTTTGTGAATGGAATTATTTGCAAACAGAAGTGTTCATGAGCTGAGGTATTACTGTATCTCAGCTCTGAATTTATCAGTGCTTGAGTCTATGAGTTTAGTGTCCCATGACCTAATCAGCTTCCACACACAGGCAAATTTAAGGGGACATTTTAGATCTAAACGACAGAATTCCACCTCTAGCTCTCAAAACCTCATGTGCATCTGACTATACAAAAGATCCATTTCTAAGACTCACCAAAATCTTAACATTTCTGCCATTGTTAAAAGTCCAAAGTCTCTTCAGAGACTCAAAGCAAACTCTTAGCTGTGAGCCCCTTTAACAATAAAAATGACAGTTAAATTACTTTTAGCATTCACTGTCACAAAGCAAACATTTCTATTCAAGAAGGGAGAAATGAGGAGGTGGAAAGGAACAGTACCAAAGCAAGATCAAAACCCAGAATTGCACACATTAAATGTTGGAGCTTCATGTTCAGCATTCAAGGCAGGTTTTGGTGAGAAATGGCTCCAAAGGGCCTACATAGACCTGCATCCTTCATGGTCTCTTTTAGGATGGTCCCACTCAGTTGCTTCGGCTTTCCTCTGCAAATGCTCTGCACCTATAGAATTTCCAACTTCCTGGGATC
Source organism: Fukomys damarensis (assembly GCF_012274545.1). Classification (NCBI taxonomy): domain Eukaryota; kingdom Metazoa; phylum Chordata; class Mammalia; order Rodentia; family Bathyergidae; genus Fukomys; species Fukomys damarensis. The sequence goes on from NW_022900939.1 coordinate 45,086,357, forward strand.
TCCACGGAACTTTTGGCTCACCTTCGCACATTGCCCTCTCAGGGGCACACTGCCTTGTCTCCCAAGTATTCCTTTGAAATTTTGGTAGAAATGTTCATGAGTTTACAACCTCTGTATTCTGTATGCCTGTAAAACTAGCACCATGCAGAGGATTCCAAGGTCTTCCACCAGCTCCAGCAGTAGCCAAACATGCTTGTGTCATGATTGCAGAGGCCTGTGAGTGTCTGGTTGACTCACAATTGTTAAATGAATCCCAGGGAACCAATTCTGTAAGCAGCCCTATTTGAGCAGGGATTCCAGAAGCTCTCTTTTCAAATGAAAGCCTTTTAGTTTCACACCCTTGAGCTTGTAAATGGTGAGGGTCTTGATATTTCCTGAGAGGACCTCAAGCCATCTATTTTTCAATCATGATGTGAAAGTACTTGGATTCTTTTAATGCTAATCTTTTAAGCAACCATGCTCTTCTTTGCCTCAACATGGTGAGAACTTTGTTTGGTATGAAACTGAAAACTTTTCAATGGCTTTTGCTCCTGATTCTCACCAAAAATCTTGCTAAAAGCAGCCAGAAGTGCTCAGGCTACAGTCTGAATATTGGGCTGCCTTGCAGTTTCACATGCCAGATTAGTCTGCCATTCTTAATCTGTCTCCCACAATGTCTCAGGAAAAGGGAAAAATGAATAAAAATTTTCTGCCACAGAATAACAAATATGATCTCTAGTACATCTGTCAAAAGAAACCTCCTGATCCCAGCCTTTACTGTCTTAAATTCAGTGAGCATTCTGATTGTCTGTAATATAACTATTACACTACAAGCTTGGCTTACAGTATTTTAAGACTTCTTCAAGTGGAAACTCCAAGTCTGTTAAGGCCTCCTGTGAACCACTTCTGAAGTTTTCTAGACTGTGTGGTTAATAATGCACCTGCTGTGAAAGCCAGTGGATCAGCCCCCAATTGAGCTCGGCATCCCTTTGATCCTGGCTCCACTCCGTATGTGTCAGAATGCAGGCAGAGTGATATTTAGGATCTTTCATCCCCATTTACAAACACTTTATTTTCATTTTTTCATTTTCTCATATTTTTTTCTTTTCCCTTATTATCTTTCCCCTACCCTTCCCACTTTCCCTACACCTTTAGCCCTTTTCTTTCTATTTCACATGGCCAGTTATCTCATTAGGATCTTATGTACCATCATAGTTTTTCACACCAGAGAAACTATTCAGTATTTATACATGTGTGGCTTATTTATTTCATTTAGGAGTGTATCCTCAGTATGTATCCATTTTCCTATGAATGAATCTAATTTCTCATTCTTTATGGCTGACTAGTATTCCATTTTATAGAAAAACCACATCTTCTTTTTATCCAGTCTCCAACTGATGGGTAAATGGGCTATTTCCAGGTTTTAGCTATTACAAACTGTGCCGCTATAGACATGGGTATGCATATATCACTCTGGTATGATTATTTTAATTCTTTTGGAAAGATACCCAGAAGAGGGATTGCTGGGTCAAATGGAACCTCTAGTTCCAGCTCTTTGAGGTATCTCCATATTGATTTCCATAGTGGTTGCACCAGTCTGCACTCCCACCAACAATGGAGAAGGGTTCCTTTCTCCCCACAACCCCGCCAACATTTGTTATTGGTTGATTTCTTGGTAGCAGCCATTCTTTGTGGGGTGAGGTGGAATCTCAGTGCTGTTTTCATCTGCATCTCTCGAATGACCAGTGATGCGGAACATTTTTTCATATATTTACTTGCTGCTTTTACTTCTTTGTCTAAGAAATGTCTGTTCATTTCGGATGCCCACTTTTGAATCAGGTCTTTATATTTGGGGGAAATTATTGCTTTGAGTTCTTTATATATTCTAGATAATAGTCCTTTGTCGGAGAAGCAGCTGGTAAAAATTTTTTCCCACATTGTAGGTTGTCTTTTAGGTCTGCTGATGGTTTCTTTTGCAGTGCAGAAGCTTTTTAATAACCTGATGGAACTTTTTTATTCCCCTTCATTTCATTCATTTCAAAATTTTAAAAATCATATTTAACATGTTCTAGTTGGTACAATCTGTGGTTCTACAAAATTAGTTTGTGCTTTAGGTTTTTGAGTTCCCTGACATCTCAGCTATAATAGTCTTTTGTTTATTTCATTCAAATCAAAACTAGTAGCACTGACACTATATCAAGGTTTATGTTCATTCACCTAGTCATCTAAACAGTCTTGTAGAATTAGGACTACAGCTATCATCATAATGAAATATATTTCATCTTTTAATTCTTGTAATATATGGTACATGAGGGATGCCCAATACATACTGAATTAAATGTCAGTCATTTACTTGATGGGTTATATTTATTCAATGTCAATATTGTTGGAATTCCATTAGATTGTCTGCATTAACAGTGGTTAATCTCATTCTCACTTTTAAAGTCATGTCTGGAAGAATGGCACAAACATGACAATGACCACTTTCTCCTACCTGGTGAGCACAACATTAGGATGGGATCCAGAACAGATTAGCACTTAATGATAGGTAGGCATTCAGTGGAATCCCAACAGGAACACAAGCAAAGGAGAAAAAGGGGCTAGAACATACTTGGAGGACTACAAAGTTTGGTGTGGCTGGACTATAGGATGAAGTACAATAAGTGTGGTTAAAAAATTGTTATGGCTAATTTCTTTGTCCTACAGAGCAAGTCAGACTGAACCCTGGACTAATTTTTCCAATGTGTGTAGAAACCTTGGCTCAGTGTGCCATTCCATTGAAAGATAAGTTTTTTTAAAAAATGAAAATACTTGCAATTGAATAATGACACCAACTTCTGTGAAGCATTTATATATCTTGCATTTGGAAAGGCAGAAAATAGTAAAAATTATTAGAAGGATTGTATTATTAAAATTGTTTATTTTAATGCAAATTTCCTTGTAGATTTGACAGGGTTTTTTTAGAGTAGATTTAATTAATTCTTATGAAACAAATTTGAAATAACAATGTATGGTTTTCACCCAATCTATAGCATTCTAAAGTATCTGAATAGTGGCAGTATAACAAAGGATTGAAAGAGGCAAGGAAAAAATAGATGATGAAAGTTATTTCCTTGTTTAACTACCCTGTAATAAATATCTAGAGAGATATACTGTGAGCTCTCAACTTAGCTGTCGTGGGTGACAGAAGGCATTTTTAAGACATAATATCTGAATTCAAAGTACTTGGTACTACAGAAGCAATAACAAAGAGGAAATCAATTAATTTCAAACCTTTGACATGAATGCCTATAAACTTAGATAGAAAATTCAGAGTGAAACATCCCAGAAGGAAAGTAATGATTAAATATCGACATATAAATTAAACTCAGGTGGAATACAAGGATAGAGAGATCCAAGGGTGAAATTGGCACTTATGAAGTGAGTGAGGTCATGAAAGTGAAAAAGAACAAAAGGACCTGAGAGCTTGTGATTTAGAAGGAGACACAGAGGCAGGCAGCAATGCAGAAATTGAAAAAGGAGACAGTTGTCATCTGAACAGCGAAGGTTGGGAGGTTTCTGGTGGATGGGTGGCCTTTGGCAGGACAGTCGATGAGGATGGAGGCTAGGCTGTTTTTCAATGGACATATGCGAGCAGAGAAAATGAAATCATTGAGGAACCATTGATTTGAGACCCTATTTGTGATTATTTCTTACAATCATTCACATGTCCGTAGTTAAATTTGTATTTCACCATTTGAACTAAGTTTTTGGAGACTCCAAAATATAGTACTATGAATCCATAGATGTTTACATCCATATATGTGCAAATTTGTCTTGCTTATTGATACCCTTAATAAAATTTTCTCAACTTTTTAGTCAAGGAGAATATTTTTCTCTCCAATAAATTGGTACCCTTCTTGTGGTCTGTCTTCTCTTGACTGTATATTTAAACATTTCAAATATGTATCTCTTTTACTAGAAATAAGAGATAAAATACTACATGGCACAAACCTATTCTTTGTTTTTAGTACTTTTTATATATTTTCTCTAAATATATATAAAATAAGTTATTCATCCTCAATATTGTTTTGTTTTTTGTTTTGCAGAAACTATTAAAATAATCAACATACATGTCTTCCTCAACTACCTTATACATTTACTTTATAATTATATTTAATTGAAATTTATCCACAGTTCAAAGCATACCTGTTTCATTTTAGCAAAAATAAAAACAAAAAAATCCTGTCACCCTAACATATGAAGATATCAAAAATGTAAACGATGAAGGGCTTCAAAATGTACATGTCAAGCCCAGTGTGGTGGCGCAGGCCTCCAGCCCAGTACTCAGGAGGCTGAGGCAACCAGATCTCTGCCAGTTTGAGGCCAGGCTGACCGCAGAGTGAGTTCAAACCAGAGTGAATTCCATACTGAGAGACCCTGTCTCCAAAATGCCATATATATTTTTTTCCTAAGAAAGGGAAAATAAGAATGTCTCTAAAATTCTACTATTAAAGCTGTACAAATCCTGCAATTTCATTGCAAAAGTGGTCTTACATACTTCATTTTATTTTATTAAAAGCATTGCCTAAAAAAGAAACAGAAAAGGCCTGTGGGCCTGGCATATCAATTTTGTTTTTCTTGCTCATTTCCATCTTTCTATTCCTCTCTGGGTTTTCATTTAAAACAGACAGTAGGACCCTGCCATATGTCGGACTCATAAGATCTAACCTAAGTGTGTTTCTTTTTAAAATGTAAAATCATTTGTTGAGCATTGAAATATTCATTTAATCACTGTGTCACTCCTGGGCTTGTTGTAGTTATTTCTTTCTAATCTAGGTATTCCTACTTATCTCTAGCAAAATCATCCAAAAATTTACCAGAAAGAAACTCTTAAACATTTTAGGTTGTTTTACTTAAAGCAGGATCATGCACCCTCCAATTATGATCCCCAGCATGAAACATATCCTTTCCTTCATAGCTTTTGGCGTAGATGGTGGTATAAAAACGTAAATGTGTTTGACCACGTAAAGAAGCCAATGCAGTGATATAGCTCAGTGCAGGCCTTTTCTAAGAAGAATTTGTACCTTTGGATACTGGGACAAAAGTCTGGATGTTGAGAAATTTTGCTGCACTTAGGCTATTTAATATTTAATTATATGCCTTTTAAGGCCTATGATTCAGAGAAGGGTAAGCTTAGAAGTAATGATGATGTGTGCTTTCACATCTCTGTCTTGGTTCTCTTTTGCTTTCTTTTTCCCAAAGTTAACAAGGGGTAGGGTAAAATTTCACATGTGAAAAACAAATTTAGAAATTGAATGAAAAGCAATTTCCTACATATGTTGTATACATAAAAATAACACAACATACAGCAATATGATTTACACAATCAGCATGGAATAATTTGACAATGGCCTATTTTTAAGTCTCTGAAAGACTAAAAATATTTTAAATAAGTGAAATAGATTACTTAATTTTTATATAGTTTTTACTTTGGATTTGAGATGGGTCATACTTGGGCTTAAATGTGTGGAACAATTTTACAAATGGTTTAGACTTTCTAAAAACCTTCAACCATGCTATCACAATCCAAGAAGATGTCCTGTGTATGCAGACAAAGCATCTGTTTTCTATCTGTGAATTGAAAGGAGCTTTTTATAGCTATTTTATTTATTTTTATTCACTATTTTATTATTTGTTATGTTTACACTTCAGAAAATTAAACCCTTATAAATGATACTTTGGCTGCACTTATTTCTCACTGTATTTCCTGGAACATAAAAGAAAAGTACACAAATGGAAAATTAAGAATTGAGATTGCAAAACAACAATGAGGTAAAAGTATTACAGTGAACCAACTATTCAATCAGGAGACTCTCTTTTGTTTAACTAACACAATTTTAATCTACATGTTTTGGCCCAGTCTTTTAAATGAATAGTTTCCTAAAAATTCTGGAGGGAAAACAACAAGAAAGACTTTTATTGAACCCTAACAAAAAGCAAACAGAATAATCTTACCGCCATCCTGTGTGTGAAATTTGAACGTTCGTCACTCAGGGCTTTTGTGGCTTCCCCTACCCAGCCTCACCTTCTCTTCATTTTCCTGGGTCGTTTCCCTCTCCCTTCCCCAGCGTTAGAGCACGTTCTCTCTGAAGAAGCAAATAAATGCTCCGAAGCTTACAAAGAACAACATTTTCCCTCATTTCTGAGGGGTTCCAAATAGAAATTTTTCATGGTGTGGGGTTCGAATGTCCACACCAAGTTTCGTTGAGGAATTGCTCTAAATTCTCTGAAGGAAGATGGAGGGGTTTCCTGGCTCTTTACGACCTGTGAGCGAGGACGGTAATGGACTGGGGAGAGGAGATCTACGCGCTTCAACGTGGCGACTCGCGGCTCGTGTGTGCACCTCAGGGACTCGAGCAGATGGAAGCGGGGTACAGGCGTGAGACGCTGAGGAGGAAGCAGAGCGAAGGAGTAGACTGGCAGCCTGCATGGGCACAAGCTAGGCTTCCTGCTTGGCGCTCGTCTTCCTGGCGGGTCAGGGCCAGCGAGTGAAGACCTGCGAGTGAAGACCGACAGCCCACTTGTGAGCCCGGAGCCCTGCGCAAAGGCTAAGGACGGTAACCCTTCCCTGTAGGAAAAACCCTTTATAAACCTTAATGAAAATTGCATGTCGCTTTATAAGGAGCTAGCCCAGGAAAACTCTGCTGGTTTTAAGTATATAACTGATCATCCAGATGCTCTTTTGATCACCCGAATAACAGCGATTTTGCTTTCCTCTGTAAATGTGCTCTTCTCTTTGCTGTGAGCGGAAGAACTCAGCCCTGGGAAACTCGTAATCGAGTTTCCTCCCGGCCCATGCTGCGATCTGTGTCCTGTGCGGCTCCCTTTTGAATCTGCGATTTAGAACACGGAGCGGCGCGTGTAATTCATCACCAGGAGTCCGCGTGTTTCGTGTGCTTCAGATGTGACGTGCCGAGGGCTCTTCCCTACAGAAAGATTTAAAATGAAACCGTCTGAAATTCTACAGAGCCGGCATCAAAGGTTGAAAATGGACGCTTTTTTGTGAAGCTCAAGTCAGCTCGTCTGTGAACCTACGTTCCCCTCGCACTTTGGACATTTAGCACACCAATGATAGGACCCACACCGATCCTTTTCCTGAAACCCTTCTTCATTTCTTTTTGCTTTTTTTGACTGCAAGTTTGCAGACATGCAGCTCACACTCGCCTTAGGGAGCTGGTGCACGTAAGTGACGCAGAGTGGTTTTGCTTTACTTTCTTTCCTTCTCCGGAAATCCCTCTAGCCAGAGTACTCAGCTGTCCCAGAGAAAGACGGGTGCTTATGGCCCACATTCAAACGTGAGCTTTGCTGCATTTGTTTGTGTTTCTTCACTCCTGGTCTCTTTTTCAATAAACACTTTAATGTTCCTGATGCTCTCATAAGCATGGAGAATAAGAAGACTGAACTGTGAAGACCAAACCAGGGCTCTCTCTTCCGCGTGCTGTGCCTTACAGAGAGTGACAGTGGTCAGAGCTTCCGCTCTGTGTTGCGTGAACAGGGAGTTGGCTCAATGTAGCGCCTGACTTCAGGATCGACTTCTGAGAAACGTGAAGTGATTGCTCTACTGATACCGCACCTGTGAATTTCGTTGCTGTAAAAGTGTCATAAAGAGATACACACACGTGCACACTTGCTTTACAGCAGTGCGGATCGGGGTCTCCGGGTCACTGCTTCCTGTTTCCAGAACAGCATCTTTTAGGTTCTTCTACCCTGGCAGTCTGTGCCGGCGGCAGGCTGGAGACACGTGTGCATTAGAAGAGGAGCCCCCGTGACGCTTACAGGCACTTGGATGGAGAAAACTGCATTGTCCACTTCAGCACTGTCAGTAGCTGGAACGGCACAGCGACGGACCTTAAGGATCACTTCTGTCGTGCCACAGGCTGGAATAATAACGCTAGCATTTGGGGGGCCGTGAAACTCAGTGTCTGCTGCTATGTGGAGGTAGCAGCTCTGACTCTCACTCTTCAGCACCCTCGTGGCTCTCTAAGGCTCTGATTCCCAGGCCTGAAATCATTCGTACAGAAACGCACAGAGTTACCATAATTCGGGGTCAGCCTGGGTAGGGTTGATACTTTGTGTTGTACCTGCTTTTTGCTTCTTGGAATCCACTCAGCAAGATTCATGGGAAGGGCCACAGAAAGGCGGTGAGTGAGAAAATAGTAATGTTTAGCAAGTTGCTTATTAAATAGCAAGCAAAGTATATTCTCAAGAGAGAATAACTTTTATTGGAGAGGTTACTACAACTGGGAAAGTTGCAAGTGAGCGAAACCAGTAGCGACCATGGTGAGACCATGGTTAGTTTCTTAGAGAGCTTAGGTCTAGTGAGCTTTTGTGTTTGGGGTCAAATTCAATTCATGCTTAAGTATGTAACTTTGAGGAGATCCAAAATTTTAGTCACTACATAATTTTATTTGTAAGTAGGTGTGACTCATTCAATTTTGTGATCATCCAATAAATTTTCAAAATATTTTGTGTCTTTGATCTTCAGTTTTTATTTAATGTTTAGAGATTCATTTAATAGTGTGGAAGCATTAATTCAAAATGTATGAGGCAATCATTATAAATTAAGTACATCTTTGATGACTTTTAAAAGCTGGAATTTAATGCATATATATAAAATGGAAAATGTAGTTAATATACAATAAAATTATATGAGAATTACCTAAACTTAGGCTATAAATGTACATTACATTCTTATTAGCATATTAAACTTTCAGTATTACTGTTCTCAGGATATTTAGGCATTACCATAAAGCACAGTTATTGCTGGAATTAATTTTTTGAAATAAAAACAGGGTTTTTTATGTTTTTGTGGTCCTAGAATGAATTTATTTAACCTCTTAAAAACAATTATATTACGTGGAAATTGAGAAATTAACATGAACAGCTTTGTGTATAGATTCACACACGGACATACAGCAGTACCCTTTTGTGGACCTCATCAGGCAGGTGCACATACTAAGGACTGATTAATGTAGTAATACCAACCTTTAATATTACTCTTTAACAGCTGACAATTATGTAAATTGAGAAAACCAAATAATGGAGATCATAAGATTATAATGGTAATGTTGATCTTAGCAAACCTTGAAAACTTAAGTAGAAGTAAGTTACTTAAAATTAAATATTTATACATTAAATGTACACATATCAGCTGATCTAAATAGTGTCTCTTGTCACTCTCACATAATAATCTGTAGGTTTTTTCACTATGCACAATTATCCAAACTAGAAGCAAGATGCTTTAGATCTGTTGGAAAATAAAATAAAACAAAACTAGATCACAGAAAAAAAGTGATACAAATATATTTAAAAGGGAAAGGAGTAAAACACCTGTTTATACTATGGGAGGCAAACCTGACACTCACATGTGATATTCCTTTGCTTTCATGAATAAAAACTCGTATGTTTTTCTTGGTTACCTTTGTTCCCTTTTCTGCATTCCCTGTTCTCCTCCCACTTCAAAGAGAACAGCTCTTGATTTTGAGTTTCCAGTCACCTCTCGCCAGAGTTCCCCCAAACATCACGATCACTGGTGAGGGCTAAACCCACCCTGCCTCGGTAAACATTTGCCCAGAGTCCTAATTGCAGCAGGACTTCTATAAAATCAACTCTTTGCAAGAGAGGCCAGATAAAGGCCGAATTCTGACGAGACCACGGTTACTGGGGCTCCCAGCACCTGTCCTGCCATAGCAGCTAACACTGTGGTCACGGTGGCTTTCTGTCTCTGTTGGGTTTCCCTGGAGACTCAGTCTTGTACAGGGGCAGTCTGCGGGTCAGACAAGGTCACGGCTATGCTGCAGCTGTCTAGGGTGGGTTTTCAAAAAGTGTCTGTGCTTTCAAGATAGTCTGGGTCATGTAGCCCTCTAACCTTCTATGTGTCTGCTACTGTTTCCTGCTAGACCTCTTCACTGGCTGTGAAATGGATCATTGCACAAACACATACACATACACATACACATACGCACACAACTAACATCTCTCTTAGTTTCTTTCTTCTGACATCTTGCTTCTACCCACACTTGAATTTAGATGTTGAAGTGAGAGTTCCCCGAGGCAGGTACCTGGAGTATGACTGTGGGTGATGGGCTGTCCAGAGAGGAGGCCACTGTGAAGGGAGAGCTTAAGTTATGAGCTTGTCCTCTCATGGGACGAGCACTGTGCTACTCATGGAGATAGCACAATACAGATTCAGAAGGGGGATGGCTCCATGAAAGACATAATAAAAGGCATCATTACGCCTGCACTCTCTGGCCACCCCCACCCCTGGTCTCATGACTTCCAGCTTCTTCTGCCGACAGCTTCTTGTAAGAATGTGCCTTCTGTTTTCCCCATAGTACCTGGAAGAGCAGCAATCATTACTCTCTTCTGTTCTAAGACCTTAACTGTTTCTCTTTTACAACTGTACAATGCAATCTATAGATTTTATCACTGCATTTTAAGTTTCCACGGGTCATGATCATTTTACTCTGTGCGACTCAAAATTTTCACTCTTCAAGTGTAGCGAACATGATGCAGTGGTGATTAGTGCATTGAATTAGTGCCTTTCCCCGTGTTTTAACTGGCTCCCATGATGCATCACTCTCGATTGTTCTGGAGAATCCTATCACTGCGGTTACTTCAGATATCCCTGACAACTGAAATATTACCTGCTTGCCTTGGCCTGGGGATTTTCTTCAGGGCCAACCATTTCCTGGCCATTATTCATTATTCATTCAGCACTTAATCGTGTGTTACAGCCTCAGTGACAATATTTTTTTTTTTATTTTCTACTCACTACCTCTTATACAGTGTGGATGCTACAAGTGAGGTCTCAAAATTCAAAAGTAAAAGAACACTTTTGTCTCTGCTTACAAACATACCACTTACCATTTCATTTATGGCCAGAGAGGAATCTTGTAAAATATAAAAGTAATGTAGTAAAATAGCAGTAACATTTTTTCTAGTTAGTAAAGAAAAGAAAGCAGCATAGTAAATGATGTTTTACCAATTTGTAAATTCCGTAAAGATAGCATATCACATATAGCTGCTCAATTTAAATTTAATTATATATATTTTCATGAATTTTATATTGCCAATCATAAAAGTGTCTACTTGGCTATTTCATAATTGAAATTAGATTAAATTGCCTAACAGGTTTAAAACTAATAACCACCTCACGGTAAAACTGTATCAGAATATTTCTGCAGAAGCATGAGGGAAAGAATATTCAAGGCAGGGTTATGGGGTTGCCTCTACTCAGACTTTATTTTTTCAGTTGGGTGGAAACAATGTGACATAGTTTTGAGCTGTACCATCATTTCTTTCTCAAACTATATTTTTCAGAAGTGAATTACTCTAGAAAATTTTACAAGTATCACAAGAATATATAAAAAGGAGTGTGTCCACTATTTCTCTTAAAATTATTTCACATGTCATTTTGGGATGTGTTGAGCACTGAAAACTTTGTGTTCTAATAAGATGTGTCCTATAAACCTGAACAGGTTGCACTTTCTCACTTTGGCATGTACCACTTTTCTACGCGAGTCCCTACACATTTATGTTTTCTCTTGAAAACCTTTTCACATTCCTTTAGCCTCTTTCCTACCCTTCATTTCTTATGACTTCTCACATCTCCATCATGGCCCTTTGCCTCCTTCTTACCTCACATCTGCTGCTGCAAGTCTCGCCTGCTTTGGCCCCTGCCTCTCTTCTCTTCTGTTTTGCTCCACTTCCTTTCTTCGCTGCACCCAAGAAAGGTTACTTATATCATTGCCTGATCCTCCGCCTCTGGTGTTTTGTTTTTCTTTTTACTGGGGCTTTTTTTGGGGGGTGGTACTGGGGCTCAAACTGGGAACCTTGCACAAGCAAGGCAGGCAACAGCCCCACTGAGCTAAATCCCTGGCCATCACCTTCTGTCTTGTTTTTGTTTTTGTTTTCTTTTTTTTTTTGTAATCTACATAATTGACTTTGGTTTTTATCTTTCCACAAAGCAGTCTTAAAATTATTGCAACCAATACATATCCATGTATATGTCTATATATATACATATATATATATGCAGACACACACACAGCTAGACTAAATTGCCTACTGTATACATTTGAGTATTATAGCTTTTGGAATAATAAAATAATTTTTAATTGATTCCCAGCATTCTTTATGGAAAATAAGGACTTCCTCAAAAGGTGTGTAGAAAAAGAATTGCATGAACTTGTCTTCATGACTCGGCTAAGCTCTTTTCTATGCCGCTCCAAATGTAGCACTAACAAAAGTTAGTGATTACGTATTTCCTTTCATTTTAATTCTGTGCATCATTATAAATATCACATACATAATTATTGCCATTCTAGAAGAGAACAATAGCCATCTGTTGGTGGTTATTTTGTGTAATAGAAACTTGCTCCTGAGAAATCTCCAAAGCCCTTGATGCATATAATTGCAAAACATTCTCTCACCCCAGGGGTCTCATTGTGCCCTGCACTGTCCCCATGAGTTGTGTGCTTGGTAGAACTGGAACTGATTATTATTTTAATGTCGCCACGATGGTAACCTCTATTTTTCCTAACTACCTCAGTTCCATCAGAAACAGCTAATATTTGTTCCCATAACAACCATAAGTGGAGGCAAGACTTACGGTGGAGATTTATGCCACACTTTCAAGAACACACACTTCTCAGTAGGGAGCTGTGTGGAATCTGGGGAGGAGGCGATCGATCTCTCATTCAGTGGCCCCAGAGAGAGGCCTGGAACCTGCAACCTCAGAGGACCCCCGTAAGAAGCAGTCTAAAGCATTTCAGGCAGACGGTCAAGGAGAAGCAGTGACTGAGAGGGCAAAACTATTTCAGGAAACACCATGCTGTCAAAAGGCTGGAAAGCATCCTCTAAAATAAAGTCTGACAAAGAGAGAATCACCATCTGGTTTCAAAAACATGGAAGTATGGACTTACCACGGCTCTATATTTGTAAAATTGTGATTTTTTTTCTAATTTAAAATATAAATTTACAACCAATATTTTTTTTTCAAATTACCTGACCAAACCTTCCAGCCTTTTTCAGCAGGAGGGAGTAGAGATAGTTTACATAGGGGAGAGAGGAGAAATGCTTTTGTGTTGATCTGGTTTGTGACCATAGCAAAGATCTGCCTGAAAAATAAATGCAAAAAAGGTATAAGCTGTGAATAAAAGCATGAAGATAGCACAAGAAGCCACACCATTTTGTTACTTTTTTAATCAGCGTGCATTAGATACACAAGTCAACTGAGTACAGGGTGATATTTCAACACATGTTCAGGGTGCACACTGTTCAAATCGGGGTCGTTAACATGTTTGTCCTCAGCCTCTCCCTCTGGTTCAAGCACTAATAAGTAAATTAAAACATTGTTTCTCTGAAAACAACTTTGAACCAGGCTAAAACGCACGAGAGCAGAGCCTTGGAGCAGAGTACAGGTAACCATCGAGGCACTGTATTCGGGAACATTCTTTACTGTAAGGTGCACACATGTGTGTCCTTTACGTCTGAACTTTAGTTCGCTGTATCAACTCTGCACTTTTTTTTTGAAAAAGCAAAACAAAACTATAAAAAAAGAGCACAGTGTTGTGGAAGCCAAACCCTAATATAATTCTGGAAGGAGAGTTGATAAGGCCAATTTCTTCTGAATTTGGTGATGAAAAAAAGAGTGGGCATATCTTCTTTCTACCATTGGTAAATACTGGTACAAGCATGACTTGAGACAGTCTCAATATTTTAAAGTTGTTAATCTTTATTTGGTTGTTATTATGTGTACAAAAAATAAGGTCCTTTTGATTTGAATTCTATTAGAGTTGTAAAATCAAAATCAAAATTCACAGCCATCTTGCTTCGTGTAAGTTGCTCTGTATGATGGGTGCCCCTTCTACAGTATGCTGTGCATTCTTGGAGAGTGGAGGATTGGAACAAGTAGGCAGAACTTTTAGGAATATGCTCGTAAGTGACGTAAATGGGACACACACGTGTAAATACCGAATTGTTTCTCTGGTGTGAGAAACTAAACGTGGAAATAAGGACTAAAAGGTATAATAGATACTGGAAAATGGGAAGAAAATGTTCAAACGGAAAGGAGGACAAAGGAAGGTAGAGTGGGAAGGAACGGAGGGACAAGAATAAAAGAATAGAAGGTAAACAGGAAAACAAAACTGTTAAAATTAAGGAGGGGAAAAGGCGCTGAAGCAAGGGGAAGGGAATGGGGAAAAAAGAGGAAGGACGGGCTGCATCGTGAACAGCTACGAATTCTGTGTGACGAACGTGAGCACTGCGCGTGTCTGCAGTGGACCCACAAAAACAGAAAGGAGCATTTGTGAGGCGATGAAAGTATTGCTTTCCCTTGGTCGTACAGTAGAAATCTAAAGAATATATTTGAACAATAGAACTTTACATCCTTTCTACTCAGAGCACGATTTACTGTCACTTGTTCAGGAAAAGATAAATGGTCACTGTCATTATTAACATCATTGGGCCGTGATTATGTCTGTTGAAATATTTTAATAATAATAATAATAATTAATAATAATAATTTAAAAATTGGGAATTTCACAAAATTCCAAAGAATTTTGCTATTCAAGGGAGAGGGCTTGAGTATAGATAGCCTCGAGGAACGAATAACCAACCGAGGGGTGAGCGGGGGCCCAGCCTTGACCTTGCTGTGTGAAGGACAGTGAGGACCACAGCAAAACTCGGGTGCTGATGCTAACGCTAAACTGCCATGCTGGGCTCGGGTTTCACAGAGTTAAAAGAAATGAGATATTTAACAATATAAGAATAAAATTACAAGGTAAGAACCATGGAGTCGTTAAACTCTAGCACTATATTGCTGAGCTCATAGACATTAAATGAACAGCCTCTGGCTCTCATCGCCTAAATGGTGCAGACATTTGGACTATCGGTGAGCGTACTGCCAGAGAGCCGGGAGGAAATCCCGGGGACGTTGTGAGTGTCCTGCTTCTTCCAGTTGCTTCCGATTCTCCCCGCAGTCTAGGATACTTCTCTCCTCACCAGTCTCCAGGGATCAGGAGAAATACTATTTCCTCAGCTTCTACTTGGTCTTCCTGCCTATTGATTTCTGTTCCTCCAAACTGATAATAGGTAAATCAATGACATTGTGGCACTGACTGCTCTCCATTCCTTTACAATACAAGTTGATGCTTCTATGCACCTTGTACCCTGTCTTTTGCAAATCCTACGGGACTCGACCACTTCTACCCAGTATAGCCTTCTGCTTCGGAGCCCTGAGATATCCCGAGCAGCCATCTTTCTGGGGAAGTCACATGGCAGGGTGTGAGACAGATTGTGGGATCAGGAATCATTCCCTGATTATTTACCTTCAATGCGAAGGTAAATGGAAGGCAGCAAAATGAAACAGGATGTCATGAATTAAAGGTGAGAAGGCAGAGATACAGTTGTGATTTCCAATAGTGCGGTTAGCTTTACAAGGAAACCAATGAAGCTTGGATACTTTTTATCTTTCGGGGTTTTAACCTGTATTTAAGAGATGGTAAAAGAAATACAGATTGAGCCCTCAATATTTAGGAACTAGCAAATAATTAGGTTAGAGAAAAGAAAAATACTAAACACACTCTTGGATTTTACGTGATTATTTTTTTTTTATTGAGTTTATTGGTACATTTAGGGATACAGTACAGTTACATTTATTGTTGGGATCATGTACCTTTACATGGCAAGTCTTGATTCTCATTTTTTTCCCCTTACCTCTGCCCTCCCTTCACCCCCTCCTCCCCTCCCCATCTACAAACACTTTATTTTCATCTTTTCATTCTCTCACATTTTTTTCTTTTCCCTTTTTGTTCTTCCCCTACGTATCACACCTTCCCTACATCTTTAGCTCCTTTCCTCCCATTTCTAAATGTCAGTAATCTTATTAGAATCTTATGCATTGTTGCAGA